>NC_056433.1:1383374-1470874 GCF_018296145.1 Oncorhynchus tshawytscha | reverse complement strand
AGCATCAACCCTAAGAAACAACCCTGGCACAAGATGGAGCTACGGGTAACCACCCCCACACACATACTAATACACCCCCCCACACACATACTAATACACACCCCCCACACACACACATACTAATACACCCCCCCACACACACATACTAACACCGCCCCCCCACACACGCATAATAACCCCCCCACACACACGCATAATAACACCCCCACACACACACACACACATACTAACACACCCCCCCACACACACACTAACACACCCCCACACACATACTAACACCCCCCCACACACACACACACATACTAACACACCCCCACACACACACTAACACACCCCCACTACACACACTAACACCCCACTACACACACTAACACACACACCCCCACTACACACTAACACACACCCCCACACACACTAACACACACCCCTACACACACTAACACCCCCCCACTACACACTAACACACGCCCCCACTATACACTAACACACACCCCCACACACACTAACACACACCCACACACATGCTAACACACACCCCCACTACACACTAACACACACCCCCACACACACTAACACACACCCCTACACACACTAACACCCCCCCCCACTACACACTAACACACACCCCCACTACACACACCCCTACACACACTAACACCCCCCCACTACACACTAACACACACCCCCACTACACACTAACACACACCCCCACACACACTAACACCCCCACTACACACTAACACACACCCCCACTACACACTAACACCCCCCCACTACACACTAACACACACCCCACTACACACTAACACACACCCCCACACACACTAACACACACCCACACACATGCTAACACACACCCCCACTACACACTAACACACACCCCCACTACACACTACACACACACACCCCCACTACACACTAACACACACCCCCACACACTAACACCCCCACTACACACTAACACACACCCCCACTACACACTAACACCCCCCCACTACACACTAACACACACACCCCCACTACACACTAACACACACCCCCACACACACTAACACACACCCCTACACACACTAACACCCCCCACACACACTAACACACACCCCCACTACACACTAACACACACCCCTACACACATTAACACCCCTACACACTAACACACACACTAACACACACCCCCACTACACACTAACACACACCCCCACTACACACTAACACACACCCCCACTACACACTAACACACACCCCACACACACTAACACACACCCACACACATACTAACACACACCCCCACTACACACTAACACACACCCCTACACACACTAACACACACCCACACACATACTAACACACACCCCCACACACACTAACACACACCCACACACATGCTAACACACACCCCCACTACACACTAACACACACCCACACACATACTAACACACACACACACTAACACACACTAACACACACACTAACACACACCCCCACTACACACTAACACACACCCCTACACACTAACACACCCCCACAGTACACACACTAACACACACCCCCACTACACACACTAACACCCCACTACACACACCCCCACACACACTAACACACACCCCCACTACACACTAACACACACCCCCACACTACACACACTAACACACACCCCCACACACACTAACACACATTAACACCCCCCACTACACACCCTACACACACACTAACACACCCTACACACATTAACACCCCCCCACTACACACCCTACACACACTAACACACACCCCCACACACACTAACACACATTAACACCCCCCCACTACACACACACTAACACACCCTACACACTAACACACCCTACACACACTAACACACCCTACACACACTAACACACCCTACACACACTAACACACCCTACACACACTAACACACACCCCCACACACACTAACACACATTAACACCCCCCCCCCACTACACACCCTACACACACACTAACACACCCTACACACACTAACACACATTAACACACACCCACACACACATTAACACACACCCACACACACACTAACACACATTAACACACATCCCCACACACACTAACAAACATTAACACACATCCCCACACACACCCCCACATACCCCCACACACACTAACACACACTAACACACACACACTAACACACACTAACACACACCCCCACACACACTAACACACACTAACACACACACCCACACACGCTAACATACCCTACACACACACTAACACACATTAACACACATCCCCACACGCACTAACATACCCTACACACACACTAAAACACATTAACACACATCCCCACACACACTAACATACCCTACACATACACTAACACACATTAACACACATCCCCACACACACTAACATACCCTACACACACACTAACACACATTAACACACACCCCCACACACACTAACACACATTAACACACACCCCCACACACACTAACAAACATTAACACACATCCCCACACACACGAACACACACCCCCCACACACTAACACACACTAACACACACTAACACACACCCCCACACACACTAACACACACACACTAACACACACTAACACACACACCCACACACACTAACACACATTAACACTAACACACACCCCCACACACACTAACACACTAACACACACACCACCACCCCCACCACACACACAAGGAAAAGACATGAATAAGATTGTCAGCTAAATTACTAAATCACCCTCACCTCAAGAAACAACTGTGTGTGTGTGTGTGTGTGTGTGGTGCGTGTGTGTGTGGTATGTGTGTGTGCGTGCGTGTGTGTGTGTGTGTGTGTGTGTGTGTGTGTGTGTGTGTGTGCGTGCGTGTGTGTGTGTGTGTGTGTGTGTATGTATGTGTGTGGTATGTGTGTGTGCGTGCGTGTGTGTGGTGTGTGTGTGTGTGTGTGTGTGTGTGTGTGTGTGTGTGTGTGTGTGTGTGTATGTATGTGTGTCTCTCTGTAGGAGCAGGAGCTGGTGAAGATAGTAGGGCTAAAGTATGAGGTTGGTCTTCCCTCTCTCTGCTGCCTCAAACTGGCCTTCCTGGACCCTGATACTGGCAAGCTGACTGGAGGCTCCTTCTCCATGAAGTAACCATACCTCACTCTGTGTTCTGTCCGTGTGTGTGTGTGTGTGTTTGTGTGTGTGTGCACAATTGTGACTGTGTTTCTGTGTTTGTGTGTTACTAACGTGGTATATGTGTGTTGTCATAGATACCACGACATGCCTGACGTGATTGACTTCCTGGTTCTGCGGCAGCAGTTTGATGATGCGAGAGACCACAACTGGACCATAGGTCAGTCTCTTTCTAAGGGCTCTGTGTTTGTGGTTGGCCCATAGAGATGGATAGAGGTCTCATCATTGTATCTATGCCATTATGGTGTTTGTGGTTGGCCCATAGAGATGGATAGAGGTCTCATCATTGTATCTATGCCATTATGGTGTTTGTGGTTGGCCCATAGAGATGGATAGAGGTCTCATCATTGTATCTATGCCATTATGGTGTTTGTGGTTAGGCCCATAGAGATGGATAGAGGTCTCATCATTGTATCTATGACGTTTTGGGTAGGCCATAGAGATGGATAGAGGTCTCATCATTGTATCTATGCCATTATGGTGTTTGTGGTTGGCCCATAGAGATGGATAGAGGTCTCATCATTGTATCTATGACGTTTTGGGTAGGCCATAGAGATGGATAGAGGTCTCATCATTGTATCTATGCCGTTATGGTGTCTGTTTGGCTCATAGAGATGGATTGAGATCTCATCATTGTATCTATGACGTTTTGGGTAGGCCATAGAGATGGATTGAGATCTCATCATTGTATCTATGACGTTTTGGGTAGGCCATAGAGATGGATAGAGGTCTCATCATTGTATCTATGCCGTTATGGTGTCTGTTTGGCTCATAGAGATGGATTGAGGTCTCATCGTTGTATCTATGGCATTATGGTGTCTGTTTGGCTCATAGAGATGGATTGAGATCTCATCGTTGTATCTATGCCGTTATGGTGTCTGTTTGGCTCATAGAGATGGATTGAGATCTCATCGTTGTATCTATGCCGTTATGGTGTCTGTTTGGCTCATAGAGATGGATAGAGGTCTCATCGTTGTATCTATGCCATTATGGTGTCTGTTTGGCTCATAGAGATGGATTGAGATCTCATCGTTGTATCTATGCCGTTATGGTGTCTGTGACAGCATAGAGATGGATAGAGATCTCATCGTTGTATCTATGCCGTTATGGTGTCTGTGACAGCATAGAGATGGATAGAGGTCTCATCGTTGTATCTATGCCGTTATGGTGTCTGTGACAGCATAGAGATGGATAGAGATCTCATCGTTGTATCTATGACATTATGGTGTCTGTGACAGCATAGAGATGGATATAGGTCTCATCGTTGTATCTATGCCGTTATGGTGTCTGTTTGGCTCATAGAGATGGATTGAGATCTCATCGTTGTATCTATGGCATTATGGTGTCTGTGACAGCATAGAGATGGATTGAGATCTCATCGTTGTATCTATGGCATTATGGTGTCTGTGACAGCATAGAGATGGATTGAGATCTCATCGTTGTATCTATGGCATTATGGTGTCTGTGACAGCATAGAGATGGATTGAGATCTCATCGTTGTATCTATGGCATTATGGTGTCTGTGACAGCATAGAGCATCTCCTTTTAAACTGCTTCATTTTCTTCTTCTTGTGTGTTTGCGTTAAGCTAATTTTGGTGATTTATCTCCTCCTGGAGTCCTGAACCAAATCTAATTTATTTTGGCCACTAGATGGTGGCAGTGATGTGTCTTAACCATCCAGGTGACAGGTTCAGGTCAGTGGTAGATGATACCTGGTGGTGTTGTAATTAGAAGTGACCTTGTCCCATCCAGGTGACAGGTTCAGGTCAGTGGTAGATGATACCTGGTGGTGTTGTAATTAGAAGTGACCTTGTCCCATCCAGGTGACAGGTTCAGGTCAGTGGTAGATGATACCTGGTGGTGTTGTAATTAGAAGTGACCTTGTCCCTTCCAGGTGACAGGTTCAGGTCAGTGATAGATGATACCTGGTGGTGTTGTAATTAGAAGTGACCTTGTCCCATCCAGGTGACAGGTTCAGGTCAGTGATAGATGATACCTGGTGGTGTTGTAATTAGAAGTGACCTTGTCCCATCCAGGTGACAGGTTCAGGTCAGTGGTAGATGATACCTGGTGGTGTTGTAATTAGAAGTGACCTTGTCCCATCCAGGTGACAGGTTCAGGTCAGTGGTAGATGATACCTGGTGGTGTTGTAATTAGAAGTGACCTTGTCCCATCCAGCAGACAGGTTCAGGTCAGTGGTAGATGATACCTGGTGGTGTTGTAATTAGAAGTGACCTTGTCCCTTCCAGGTGACAGGTTCAGGTCAGTGATAGATGATACCTGGTGGTGTTGTAATTAGATGTGACATTGTCCCATCCAGGTGACAGGTTCAGGTCAGTGGTAGATGATACCTGGTGGTGTTGTAATTAGAAGTGACCTTGTCCCAACCAGCAGACAGGTTCAGGTCAGTGGTAGATGATACCTGGTGGTGTTGTAATTAGAAGTGACCTTGTCCCATCCAGGTGACAGGTTCAGGTCAGTGGTAGATGATACCTGGTGGTGTTGTAATTAGAAGTGACCTTGTCCCATCCAGGTGACAGGTTCAGGTCGGTGATAGACGACGCCTGGTGGTTTGGGACTATTGAGGACCAGGAGCCCTTCCAACCAGAGTACCCAGACAGCCTGTTCCAATGCTACAACGTCTGGTAGGTTATAACATCTCTATGAACTTTCATAAACCTATAACCCTGTATAATGCCAGACAGCCTTTTCCAATGCTACAATGTCTGGTAGGTTATAACAACTCTATGAGCCTCAATAACCCTATAACTCTGTATAATGCCAGGCAGCCTGTTCCAGTGTTCACAACATCTGGTAGGTTATAACACCTCTGAGCCATCATAACCCTATAACCCTTTAGAACGCCAGACAGACTGTTCCAGTAATACATCATATGGTAGGTTATAACACCTCTGAGCCTTCATAACCCTATAACCCTTCAGAACTCCAGACAGACTGTTCCAGTAAAACATCATCTGGTAAGTTATAACACCTCTGAGCCTTCATAACCCTATAACCCTTCAGAACGCCAGACAGACTGTTCCAGTAATACATCATCTGGTAGGTTATAACACCTCTGAGCCTTCATAACCCTATAACCCTTCAGAACGCCAGACAGACTGTTCCAGTAATACATCATCTGGTAGTTTATAACACCTCTGAGCCTTCATAACCCTATAACCCTTCAGAACGCCAGACAGACTGTTCCAGTAATACAACATATGGGAGGTTATAACACCTCTGAGCCTTCATAACCCTATAATCCTTCATAACACAGGTTTTAACCCTGCATTAACCTTTATGACATGAAACAACCTTGATACTCATTTTTTTTGTTTTGTTTGTTTTTATCGATTTTACAAAAACACAAACATCAACACCTGTTATAATCTTTTAGCCTGATGATAATGTGTTTCCTTTCTAGCTGGGATATTGATGACAATCATGATGATAATGTGTGTCCTGTCTAGCTGGGATAATGATGATGATAATGTGTTTCCTGTCTAGCTGGGATAATG
This sequence comes from Oncorhynchus tshawytscha, assembly GCF_018296145.1. NCBI lineage: Eukaryota > Metazoa > Chordata > Actinopteri > Salmoniformes > Salmonidae > Oncorhynchus > Oncorhynchus tshawytscha. Next base: position 1,464,187 of record NC_056433.1, on the reverse strand, counting down.
ATGACAATGATGATGATAATGTGTGTCCTGTCCAGCTGGATGATAATGATGATGATAATGTGTGTCCTGTCTAGCTGGGATAATGGTGACACGGAGAAGATGAGTCCTTGGGACATGGAGCCTATCCCCAACGAGGGTAGGACACACACACACTTGTTAAATGCCTGTGTATCGTTCTGATTATGTGTGCTCCATCTGTAGTCTGTTGTTCTGATGATGTGTGGTCCATCTGTAGTCTGTTGTTCTGATGATGTGTGGTCCATCTGTAGTCTGTTGTTCTGATGATGTGTGGTCCATCTGTAGTCTGTTGTTCTGATGATGTGTGGTCCATCTGTAGTCTGTTGTTCTGATGATGTGTGGTCCATCTGTAGTCTGTTGTTCTCCTGATGTGTTTTCCATCAGTAGTCTGTTGTTCTGATGATGTGTGGTCCATCTGTAGTCTGTTGTTCTTATTATGTGTGGTCCATCAGTAGTCTGTTGTTCTGATGATGTGTGGTCCATCTGTAGTCTGTTGTTCTGATGATGTGTGGTCCATCCATCTGTAGTCTGTTGTTCTGATGATGTGTGGTCCATCAGTAGTGTTTCCAGAGGAGCTGGGTCAGAGCGTTCCTCTAACGGAGGAGGAGCAGAGAGAGCTGCTGTATGTTCCCCTGGAGGGGGAGTGGGGCGCCGCCACGCGGAACCACGAGTGTCAACGCATCGTCAACGCCATCGACCAGCTTACCACACTCGGTATGACCTCATCACCACAAGACACAGTGACACACAGCTGACGCACTCTGACATCATGAGATACAGTTGAAGTCGGAAATTTACATACACCTTAGCCAAATACATTTAAACTCAATTTTTCACAATTCCTGGCATTTAATCCTAGTAAAAATTCCCTGTCTTAGGTCAGTTAGGATCACCACTTTATTTTAAGAATGTGAAATGTCAGAATAATAGTAGAGAGAATGATTTATTTCTGCTTTTATTTATTTCATCACATTCCCAGTGGGTCAGAAATTTACATACACTCAATTAGTATTTGGTAGCATTGCCTTTAAATTGTTTAACTTGGGTCAAACGTTTTGGGTAGTCTTCCACAAGCTTCCCACAATAAGTTTGGTGAATTTTGGCCCATTCTTCCTGACAGAGCTGGTGTAACTGAGTCAGGTTTGTAGGCCTCCTTGCTGGCACATGCTTTTTCAGTTCTGCCCAAACATTTTCTATAGGATTGAGGTCAGGGCTTTGTGATGGCCACTCCAATACCTTGACTTTGTTGTCCTTAAGCCATTTTGTCAAAACTTTGGAAGTATGCTTGGGGTCAATGTCCATTTGGAAAACCCATTTACGACCAAGCTTTAACTTCCTAACTGATGTCTTGAGATGTTGCTTCAGTATATCCACATAATTTTTCTTTCTCATGAAGCCATCTATTTTGTGAAGTGCACCAGTCCCTCCTGCAGCAAAGCACCCCCACAACATGATGCTGCCAGCCCCGTGCTTCACGGTTGGGATGGTGTTCTTCGGCTTGCAAGCTTCCCTCTTTTTCCTCCAAACATAACAATGGTCATTATGGCCAAACAGTTCTATTTATGTTTCATCAGAACAGAGGACATTTCTCCAAAAAAGTACGATCTTTGTCCCCATGTGCAGTTGCAAACTTTAGTCTGTGTTTCTTATGGCGGTTTTGGAGCAGTTGCTTCTTCCTTGCTGAGTGGCCTTTCAGGTTATGTGGATATAGGACTAATTTTACTGTGGATATAGATACTTTTGTACCTATTTCCTCCAGCATCTTCAAAAGGTCTTTTGCTGTTGTTCTGGGATTGATTTGCACTTTTCGCACCAAAGTACATTCATCCCTAGGAGACAGAACGCATCTCCTTATAGAGCGGTATGATGGCTGCGTGGTCTCATGGTGTTTATACTTGCGTACTATTGTTTGTACAGATGCACGTGGTACCTTCAGGCATTTGGAAATTGCTCCCAATGATGAACCAGACTTGTGGACGTCTACAATTTTTTTGTCTGAGGTCTTGACTGATTTCTTTTGATTTTCCCATTATGTCAAACAAAGAGGCACTGAGTTTGAAGGTAGGCCTTGAAATACATCCACAGGTACACCTCCAATTGACTCAAATGATGTCAATTAGGTCCTTCTAAAGCCATGACATAATTTTCTGTAATTTTCCAAGCTGTTTAAAGGCACAGTCAACTTAGTTAATGTAAACTTCTGACCCACTGGAATTGTGATACAGTGAATTAAGAGTGAAATAATCTGTCTGTAATCATTGTTGTAAAAATGACTTGTCTTGTACAAAGTAGATGTCCTAACTGACTTGCCAAAACTATAGTTTGTTAACAAGAAATGTGTGGAGTGGTTGAAAAACAAGTTCTAATGACTCCAACCTAAGTGTATGTAAACTTCCGATTTCAACTGTATGTTGTTAAATCCAGAGATACTTAGAAAGAAGGAAATCCCAGCGGTCAATGAATGGAGAAACATATAATACCCCACCCAGCATCCTGTCTCCAATCTACGTACTATTCCAAAGCAATAACAGAGAACAAACCCATTATCTCACATCTCTGAAAATATTTCTAATGTTGTATTTCTTGTTGACGTAATTCATGCTGATGTTGGTTTTTTGAGCTAGCTCGGTATGACCTCATCAGCATTGAATTGCCCAGAATGCACTGTAGAGTCCATTGACGACACATGGTCAATGTACACAATAGGTGTTAATACAATCCCAATGGTGTTTCCCATCTCCTCAAAAGTATCTCTGGTCAATCCAGCTCATAATTGGGCTTCACTTCACATAATATACTGTACATTACATCACAGTTTACATATCGTACTAGACATCCCATTCACTGAACAGTGACCTGGGCTCCCTCTAGTGGAATGATGGAGACACAGTACACTAACACACCCGTCTCTCTTTCTCTCGCTCTCTCTCTCTCTCTGTCTCTCTCTCTCTCTCTCTCTCTCTTACTCTCGCTCTCTGTCTCTGTCTCTCTCGTTCTCTCTCATTCTCTCTCTGTCGCTCTTTGTCTCTCTCTGTCTCTCTCTCTCTGTCTGTCTCTCTCTCTCTCTCTCTCTCTCTCTGTGTGTCTGTCTGTCTCTCTATCCCTCTCTCTCAATTCAATTTAAGGGCTTTATTGGCATGTGTTAACATTGCCAAAGCAAGTGAAGTAGATAATAAACAAAAGTGAAATAAACAATACAAATGAACAGGAAACATTACACTCACAGAAGTTCCAAAAGAATAAAGACATTACAAATGTCATATTATGTATATTCACAGTGTTGTAACGGTGTGCAAATAGTTAAAGTTCAAAAGGGAAAGTAAACATAAATATGAGTTGTATTTACAATGGTGTTTGTTCTTCACTGGTTGAGCTTTTCTTGTGGCTACAGGTCACAAATCTTGCTGCTGTGTTGGCACCCTGTGGTATTTTACCCAGTAGATATGGGACTTTATCAACATTGAGTTCATTTTTTAACTCTCTGGATCTGTGTAATCTGAGGGAAATATGTGTCTCTAATATGGTCATAAATTTGGAGTTTAGGAAGTGCAGCTCAGTTTCCACCTTATTTTATGTGCAGTGAGCACATAGCCGGTCTGCCTTCAGCATCCTTCCTCAATAGCAAGACTATTTTTTTCAATTTTTTAATTTTTTTTTTATTTATCTGTTATTTTACCAGGTAAGTTGACTGAGAACACATTCTCATTTGCAGCATCGACCTGGGGAATAGTTACAGGGGAGAGGAGGGGGATGAATGAGCCAATTGTAAACTGGGGATTATTAGGTAACCGTGATGGTTTGAGGGCCAGCTTGGGAATTTAGCCAGGACACAGGGGTTAACACCCCTACTCTTACGATAAGTGCCATGGTATCTTTAATGACCTCTGAGAGTCAGGACACCTGGGTTAACACCCCTACTCTTACGATAAGTGCCATGGTATCTTTAATGACCTCTGAGAGTCAGGACACCAGGGTTAACACCCCTACTCTTACGATAAGTGCCATGGTATCTTTAATGACCTCTGAGAGTCAGGACACCAGGGTTAACACCCCTACTCTTACGATAAATGCCATGGTATCTTTAATGACCTCTGAGAGTCAGGACACCAGGGTTAACACCCCTACTCTTACGATAAATGCCATGGTATCTTTAATGACCTCTGAGAGTCAGGACACCAGGGTTAACACCCCTACTCTTACGACAAGTGCCATGGTATCTTTAATGACCTCTGAGAGTCAGGACACCAGGGTTAACACCCCTACTCTTACGATAAGTGCCATGGTATCTTTAATGACCTCTGAGAGTCAGGACACCCGTTTAAGGTCCCATCCGAAAGACTTCACCCTACACAGGCAGTAACCCCAATCATGCTATGCTATGACTATGCTCACTGAATCTGTACATAGTCAAAACTTTCCTTAGGTTTGGGTCAGTCACAGTGGTCAGGTATTCTGCCGCTGTGTACTCTCTGTTTAGGGCCAAATAGCATTCTAGTGTGCTATGTTTTTTTTGTTAATTCTGTCCAATGTGTCAAGTAATTATATTTTTGTTTTCACATGATTTGGTTGGGTCTCCCTCCCTTCCTTCCTCTCTCTCCTCTAGATGTAGCTGTACCGTTTGCCGTGCCAGTAGATCTCCAGGCTTATCCTTCCTACTGTACTGTAGTAGCCTACCTCACGGACCTCAGCACCATACGGTCCAGGCTGGAGAACCGCTTCTACAGGTACCACGAGGACAGAGTGTGTGTGTGTGTGCGTGTGTGTGTGAGGACAGTGTGTGTGTGAGAACTGTGTGTGTGTGAGGGCTGTGTGTGTGTGTGTGTGTGAGGGCAGTGTGTGTGTGTGTGTGTGTGAGGCCAGTGTGTGTGTGTGTGAGGACAGGGTGTGTGTGTGTGAGGACCGTGTGTGTGTGAGGACCGTGTGTGTGAGGACAGTGTGTGTGTGTATGGACCGTGTGGGTGTGTATGGACAGTGTGTGTGTGTGAGGACAGTGTGTGTGTATGGACAGTGTGTGTGTGTGTGTGTGTGTGTGTGGACAGTGTGTGTGTGGACAGTGTGTGTGTGTGTGTGTGTGTGGACAGTGTGTGTGTGGACAGTGTGTGTGTGGACAGTGTGTGTGTGGACAGTGTGTGTGAGGACAGTGTGTGTGAGGACAGTATGTGTGAGGACAGTGTGTGTGAGGACAGTGTGTGTGAGGACAGTGTGTGTATGGACAGTGTGTGTGTGTGTGAGGACAGTGTGTGTGAGGACAGTGTGTGTGAGGACAGTGTGTGTGAGGACAGTGTGTGTGTATGGACAGTGTGTGTGTGTGTGTGGACAGTGTGTGTGAGGACAGTGTGTGTGTGTAACAGTGTGTGTGTGTGTGTGTGGACAGTGTGTGTGAGGACAGTGTGTGTGTGTAACAGTGTGTGTGAGGACAGTGTGTGTGTGTGTGTGTGTGTGTGGACAGTGTGTGTGAGGACAGTGTGTGTGAGGACAGTGTGTGTGTGTATGGACCGTGTGTGTGTGTATGGACAGTGTGTGTGTGTGTGGACAGTGTGTGTATGGACAGTGTGTGTGTGTGTGTGGACAGTGTGTGTGAGGACAGTGTGTGTGTGTGTATGGACCGTGTGTGTGTGTATGGACAGTGTATGTGTGTGAGGACAGTGTGTGTGAGGACAGTGTGTGTGTATGGACAGTGTGTGTGTGTGTGTGGACAGTGTGTGTGAGGACAGTGTGTGTATGGACAGTGTGTGTGTGTGTGGACAGTGTGTGTGAGGACAGTGTGTGTGAGGACAGTGTGTGTGAGGACAGTGTGTGTGTATGGACAGTGTGTGTGTGTGTGTGTGGACAGTGTGTGTGAGGACAGTGTGTGTGTGGACAGTGTGTGTGAGGACAGTGTGTGTGTGGACAGTGTGTGTGTGGACAGTGTGTGTATGGACAGTGTGTGTGTGTATGGACAGTGTGTGTGTGTAACAGTGCATCTCCTCCATAGGCGTATGTCATCGTTGATGTGGGAGGTGCGTTATATTGAACACAACGCTCAAACCTTTAATGAAACTGGAGCCTTCATCGTTAAAACAGCCAAGTTCGTCTCTGACCTCATGCTCAGCTTCATCAAGTAAGACTCTACTGTTACTATATATATTATACACTGACAAATAGCTATAGTTATTACTGTTACTGATAGTACCACTACAGTTCATTCGGAAAGTATTCAGACCCCTTGACTTTTCCCACAAAAAGGTTAGGTACAGCCTTATTCTAAAATGGATTAAATAGTTTTTTTTACCCCCTCATCAGTCAACACACAACCCCATAATGACAAAGCAAAAAAAGTCAGCTAATTTATTAAATATTAAAAATTTAAATATTACATTTACTTAAGTATTCACACCCTTTTCTCCCTACTTTGTTGTAGCACCTTTGGCAGCGATTACAGCCTCGAGTCTTCTTGGGTTTGATGCTACAAGCTTGGCACACCTGTATTTGGGGAGTTTCTCCCATTCTTCTCTGCAAATCCTCTCAAGCTCTGTCAGGTTGGATGGGGAGAGTTGCTGCTCAGCTATTTTCAGGTCTCTCCAGAGATGTTGGATCGGGTTCATGTCTGGGCTCTGGCTGGGACACTCAAGGACATTCAGAGTCTTGTCCTGAAGCCACTCCTGCGTTGTTTTGCCTGTGTGCTTAGGGTCGTTGTTCTGTTGGAAGGTGACTCTTCGCCCCAGTCTGACTTCCTGAGTGCTCTGGAGCAGGTTTTCATCAAGGATTTCTTTGTACTTTGTTCTGTTCATCTTTCCCTTGATCCTGACTATCCTGTCTCCCCGTCCCTGCCACTGACAACATCCTCACAGCATGATGCTGCCACCACCATGCTTCACCGTAGGGATGGTGCCATGTTTCCTCCGGACATGATGCTGCCACCACCGTGCTTCACCGTAGGGATGGTGCCAGGTTTCCTCCGGACATGATGCTGCCACCACCATGCTTCACCGTAGGGATGGTGCCAGGTTTCCTCCAGACCTGACACTTGATATTAATGCGACATAGTTTAATATTGGTTTCACCATGTATCTCATGGTCTGAGTCTTTAGGTGCCTTTTGATAAACTCCAAGCGGGCTGTCATGTGCCTTTCCCTGAGGAATGGCTTTGTCAATTTGTCAATTTGGGTGTGCATGGTGAATAAGTGGTCTGTCACATGGTAATTTGGTAAACATTTCAGTACATTGTTTTCATTGAGGAAATGTACAAGTCTGCTGTTAATGATGATGCAGATGATTTTCCCAAGGTTACTGTTGACACATATCCCACTGTAGTTATTGGGGTCATATTTGTCTCCATGACAGAGCTGAGGATGATGTTAAAGAGTTTAAGTATAGCCAATTGGAATTTGTGATATGTATATTTTATCATTTCATGTAGGATATCACCACAGGGCTTTTTGGGTTGGAAGGTTTGTATGTTGTCCTGTGCTTCATTCAATGTTATTGGAGAATCCAGTAGATTCTGGTAGTCTTTAATAGATGATTCTAAGATTTACAGTACCAGTCAAAAGTTTGGAAACACCTACTCATTCAATGGTTTATCTTTATTTCTACTATTTTTTACATTGTTGAATAATAGTGAAGACATATGGAATCATGTAGTAACCAAAAAAGTGTTAAACAAATCAAAATATATTTCAGATTTGAGATTCTTCAAAGTAGCCACCCTTTGCCTTGATGACAGCTTTGCACACTCTTGGCATTCTCTCAACCAGCTTCATGAGGAATAGTTTTCCAACAGTCTTGAAGGAGTTCCCACATATGCTGAACACTTTTTGGCTGCTTTTCCTTCACTCTGCGGTCCAACTCATACCAAACCATTTAAATTGGGTTGAGGTCAGGGGAATGTGGAGGCCAGGTCATCTGATGCAGCGCTCCATCGCTCTCCTTTTTGGTCAAATAGCCCTTATACAGCCTGTAAGTTTGTTGGGTCATTGTCCTGTTGAAAAACAAATGATAGTCCCACCAAGCTCAAACCAGATGGGATCGCGTATCGCTGTAGTAGTCATGCTGGTTAAGTATACCTTGAATTATAAATAAATCACAGACAGTGTCACCAGCAAAGCACCATCACACCTCCTCCTCCATGCTTCACGGTGGGAATGACACATGCAGAGATCATCCATTCACCTTCTCTGCATCTCACAAAGACACAGTGGTTAGAACCAAAAATCTCAAATTTGAATTTCATCATACCAAAGGACAGATTTCCACCGGTCTAATGTTCATTGCTCATATTTCTTGGCCGAACAAAGCAAGTCTCTTCTTCTTATTGGTGTCCTTTAGTAGTGGTTTCTTTGCAGCAATTTGACCATGAAGGCCTGATCCACATAGTCTCCTCTGAACAGTTGATGTCAAGATGTGTCTTTTGTTATAGAGCCAAAAATATTATCCACACATCTTCGTCTTGTTGTTTGTTTAGTTTAGTGTGTTCCAATTTTCACTTCTCTCTATCTCTCTCTCTCATATCTTTCCCCATCTCTCTATTTAATCTATTTCTCTCTCATCTCTTTCCTTCCTTCCTTCTCTCTCTCTCTCTCTCTCTCATCTCTTCCTTTCGTTCACCACCTCACTCTCTCTCTCATCTCTCTCTCTATCCCAGGGACCCCACTATGACTGACATTATTCCTCTCTACAACACCATGAAGAAGACTGCTTTCTCTGACACCGAGGATGAGGTGTGTCTTTATCTTTTTTACTTTGTTATGTGTAAACACTAACAGTAGTAGAAACAGAAAGAGTATCCTATATGTTCCTATATGTTGATGTTGTGTTTCCATGGTGATGTAGGATGATGAAGATGAGGATGAAGATACAGACACTCCTGGAACGTCCACACGAAACAGGAAGGTAACACACCTCATCACACCTCTGATAAGTCTGAACCTGAGTTATACTGTTAGCACTGAGGCTCTGATTAGCCTGAACCTGAGTTATACTGTTAGCACTGAGGCTCTGATTAGCCTGAACCTGAGTTATACTGTTAGCACTGAGGCTCTGATAAGTCTGAACCTGAGTTATACTGTTAGCACTGAGGCTCTGATAAGTCTGAACCTGAGTTATACTGTTAGCACTGAGGCTCTGATTAGCCTGAACCTGAGTTATACTGTTACCACTGAGGCTCTGATTAGCCTGAACCTGAGTTATACTGTTACCACTGAGGCTCTGATTAGCCTGAACCTGAGTTATACTGTTACCACTGAGGCTCTGATTAGCCTGAACCTGAGTTATGCTGTTACCACTGAGGCTCTGATTAGCCTGAACCTGAGTTATGCTGTTAGCACTGAGGCTCTGATTAGCCTGAACCTGAGTTATACTGTTACCACTGAGGCTCTGATTAGCCTGAACCTGAGTTATACTGTTACCACCGAGGCTCTGATTAGCCTGAACCTGAGTTATACTGTTACCACTGAGGCTCTGATTAGCCTGAACCTGAGTTATACTGTTACCACTGAGGCTCTGATTAGCCTGAACCTGAGTTATACTGTTACCACTGAGGCTCTGATTAGCCTGAACCTGAGTTATACTGTTACCACCGAGGCTCTGATTAGCCTGAACCTGAGTTATACTGTTACCACTGAGGCTCTGATTAGCCTGAACCTGAGTTATACTGTTACCACTGAGGCTCTGATTAGCCTGAACCTGAGTTATACTGTTACCACTGAGGCTCTGATTAGCCTGAACCTGAGTTATACTGTTAGCACTGAGGCTCTGATTAGCCTGAACCTGAGTTATACTGTTACCACTGAGGCTCTGATTAGCCTGAACCTGAGTTATACTGTTACCACTGAGGCTCTGATTAGCCTGAACCTGAGTTATACTGTTACCACTGAGGCTCTGATTAGCCTGAACCTGAGTTATACTGTTACCACTGAGGCTCTGATTAGCCTGAACCTGAGTTATACTGTTACCACTGAGGCTCTGATTAGCCTGAACCTGAGTTATACTGTTACCACTGAGGCTCTGATTAGCCTGAACCTGAGTTATACTGTTACCACTGAGGCTCTGATTAGCCTGAACCTGAGTTATACTGTTACCACTGAGGCTCTGATTAGCCTGAACCTGAGTTATACTGTTACCACTGAGGCTCTGATTAGCCTGAACCTGAGTTATACTGTTAGCACTGAGGCTCTGATTAGCCTGAACCTGAGTTATACTGTTACCACTGAGGCTCTGATTAGCCTGAACCTGAGTTATACTGTTACCACTGAGGCTCTGATTAGCCTGAACCTGAGTTATACTGTTAGCACTGAGGCTCTGATTAGCCTGAACCTGAGTTATACTGTTACCACTGAGGCTCTGATTAGCCTGAACCTGAGTTATACTGTTACCACTGAGGCTCTGATTAGCCTGAACCTGAGTTATACTGTTACCACTGAGGCTCTGATTAGCCTCCCAGTAAAGCAATAACAAACAATCAAGAATTCCAGAAAAGTGATGAAAATACCCAACATTAACATATGTAGCCTTAGAAACAAGGTTCATAAAATCACTAACTTGCAACTGAAAACATTGATATACTATATAGATGAATGTCTCTGAAACTCAGATAATACATTTGATGATACAGCAATACATGGTTTCAACATATTCAGAAGAGACAGGAATGCCAATGGTGGAGGTGTAGCCGTTTATATTTGGAACCATATTCCTGCAAAGCTTAGAGAGGATTTCATTACTACTGTTGAAGTAATATGGCTACAGGTTCATCTGCCTCACCTAAAGCCCCTTCTGGTGGAAGCTGCTATAGACCACCAAGTGTTAACAGACAGTATCTGGATAATGTTAAATACTGTTGAAGTAATATGGCTACAGGTTCATATGCCTCACCTAAAGCCCCTTCAGGTGGGAATCTGCTATAGACCACCAAGTGCTAACAATCAGTATCTGGATAATATGTGTGAAATGCTTGATAATGTATGTGATATCAACAGAGAGGTTTATTTTCTGGGTGATATAAATATTGACTGGCTTTCATCAAGCTTCCCACTCAAGAGAACTTCAAACTTTAGTCAACCTACCAGGGTAGTTACAAACACTACAGGAATGAAATCATCAACATGTATTGATCACATCTTTACTAATGCTGCAGAAATCTCCTCTAAAGCTGTATCCAGATCCATGGGATGTAGTGATCATAATATAGCAGCCATATCTGGGACAACCAAAGACTAGTCTAGAAGAGGTCAGACAAAATGTTTTGTATTGGATTCCAATGTTGAAGATGTGAAACATATTTGTTGGTCTGATGTAATGAGGAACATCCTGCACTTTAAGCATTTCTGAAATTCAGTCTTCCGGTTACTGACAGGCATGCACCCATAAAGAAACTGGCTGTTAAAACGGCCCCCACGGATAGATGATTAAATAACAAACTGTGGTTGAGAGGAATGAGGCTAAGGGAATGGCAAATAAGTCTAACACAGAGGATTGGCAAACATACAGTACATTGAGAAATAACGTAACTAAATTGAGCAAAAAGAAAAATAAACTAATATGAAACAAAGATAAATGATTAAAAAAAGAGTGAAAGTAAAAAGCTCTGAAGTTCTCGGCAGAAAAGCTAACACAGCTCCATTCTTCATTGAAGCTGATGGCTCATTCATAACAAAAGCCTTTTCTATTGGAAACTACTTTAATAACTTTGTGGTTGACTAGATTAACTCATTTAGGGGTAACACTTTAACGGTGTCATAATCATGTCATAATATGACATAACCGTATCATAATATGTCATTACAGCTGACACAATTTGGCATAACCTGTCATAGTATGTCATAACCTGTCATAGTATGTCATAACCTGTCATAGTATGTCATAACCTGTCATAGTATGTCATAACCTGTCATAGTATGTCATAACCTGTCATAGTATGTCATAACCTGTCATAGTATGTCATAACCTGTCATAGTATGTCATAACCTGTCATGGTATGTCATAACCTGTCATGGTATGTCATAACCTGTCATGGTATGTCATAACCTGTCATAGTATGTAGACCATGTCATAACCTGTCATGGTATGTCATAACCTGTCATAGTATGTCATAACCTGTCATGGTATGTCATAACCTGTCATAGTATGTCATAACCTGTCATAGTATGTCATAACCTGTCATAGTATGTCATAACCTGTCATAGTATGTCATAACCTGTCATAGTATGTCATAACCTGTCATAGTATGTCATAACCTGTCATAGTATGTCATAACCTGTCATAGTATGTCATAACCTGTCATGACCCGTATATCGTTATATTTTATGGCTGGTTATGACACCTACATTATAGTATCAAAACCCACATATATTCAAATAAAAAATTTTCATACTCCTGAAATCAGCAACAGAGCATTGCGGTAGGTGCATGTCGGACATCAATATGTGCGCAATTACAATGATAATTGAACATGATTAATTAAAATATATATATAATATAAACATACTGTTGACAGTATGGTGTAACATTCCTATGGTGTAATGGAATGTTTTGCCTTGTGTGGTTTTGTGTGTTTTGACACTCTCATGTAGGTGTCATAACCAGCCATAAAATATTACAATATACTGTATGTCACAACAGGTTTAAATAGATGTCATGACAGTGACCATATTATAACAGGTTATGGAAGTTTATGTTCGCTGTTATAACATATTATGACATGGTTATGACCATGCTGGGTGTCAAGTAAAGTGTTACCAACTTAGGCATGACATGCAAACAACAAATGCTGAGTCTTCACATTCATGCACAACGAACCAAATAATGAAAGACTGTAGCTTTGAATTCCACAATGTTTGTGGACGAGGTGAAACAATTATTGCTGTAAATAAGGACAAACCACCTAGAACCGAAAACCGGAATAAATTGTGACTCATGTTTGCCACATCTTCAATATAAGCCTAGGAGTGTGCCCTCAGGGCTGGAGGGAGGTAAAGGTTCCACTGCACAGAAATACACTACATGACCAAAATAATATGGACACCAGCTTATCAAACATCTCATTCCAAAATCATGGGCATTAATATGGAGTTGGTCCCCCACTTTGCTGCTATAACAGCCTCCGTTCTTCTGGGACGGCTTTCCACTAGATGTTGTGACATTGCTGCAGGGACTTGCTTCCATTCAGCCACAAGAGCATTAGTGAGGTCGGGGCACTGATGTTGGGCGATTAGGCCTGGCTCGTAGTCGGTGTTCCAATTCATCCCAAAGGTGTTCGATGGGGTTGAGGTCAGGGCTCTTTGCAGGACATTCAATTTCTTCCACATCGATCTCAACAAACCACTTCTGTATGGACCTCGCTTTGTACACAGGGGCATTGTCATGCTGAAACAGGAAAGGGCCTTACCCAAACTGTTGCCACAAAGTTGGAGGCATAGAATCGTCTAGAATGTCATTGTATGCTGTAGCATTAAGGTTTCCCTTCACTTAAACTAAGGGGCCTGAACCATGAAAAACTGCCCCAGACCATTATTTATCCTCCACCAAACTTTACACTTGGCACTATGCATTGTGGGAGGTAGTGTTCTCCTGGTTTCCGTCAAACCCAGATTTGTCTGCTGGACTGCCAGATGGTGAAGCGTGATTCATCACTCCAGAGAACGCGTTTCCACTGCTCCAGAGTCCAATGGCAGCGAGTTTTACACCACTCCAGCCGACACTTGGCAATGCGCATGGTGATTTTAGGCTTGTGTGCGGCTTCTCGGCCACGGAAACCCATTTCCTGAAGCTCCCAACAAGCAGTTATTGTGCTGACGTTGCTTCCAGGGGCAGTTTGGAATGCGGTAGTGAGTGTTACAACTGTTGACAGATGATTTGTACGTGCTACACGCTTTGGCACTCTGCGGTCCTGTTCTGTTTCAGCACTCTGCGGTCCCGTTCTGTTTCAGCACTCTGCGGTCCCGTTCTGCTTCAGCACCCTGTGGTCCCGTTCTGTTTCAGCACTCTGTGGTCCCGTTCTGTTTCAGCACCCTGTGGTCCCGTTCTGTTTCAGCACTCTGCGGTCCTGTTCTGTTTCAGCACTCTGTGGTCAAAACCTGTGGTTCTGTTTCAGCACTCTGTGGTCCCGTTCTGTTTCAGCACTCTGTGGTCCCGTTCTGTTTCAGCACTCTGTGGTCCCGTTCTGTTTCAGCACTCTGTGGTCCCGTTCTGTTTCAGCACTCTGTGGTCCAGTTCTGTTTCAGCACTCTGTGGTCCCGTTCTGTTTCAGCACCCTGTGGTTTCTGTTTCAGCACTCTGTGGTCCCGTTCTGTTTCAGCACTCTGTGTTCTGTCCCGTGGTCCGTTCTGTTTCAGCACTCTGCGGTCCCGTTCTGTTTCAGCACTCTGTGGTCCCGTTCTGTTTCAGCGGTCCTGTTCTGTTTCAGCACTCTGTGGTCCTGTTCTGTTTCAGCACTCTGTGGTCCCGTTCTGTTTCAGCACTCTGTGGTCCCGTTCTGTTTCAGCACTCTGTGGTCCCGTTCTGTTTCAGCACTCTGTGGTCCAGTTCTGTTTCAGCACTCTGTGTCCTGGTTTCAGCACTCTGTGGTCCAGTTCTGTTTCAGCACTCTGTGGTGTTCTGTTTCAGCACTCTGTGGTCCCGTTCTGTTTCAGCACTCTGTGGTCCGTTCTGTTTCAGCACTCTGTGGAAAGTTCTGTTTCAGCACTCTGTGGTCCCGTTCTGTTTTCTGTGGTCCCGTTCTGTTTCAGCACTCTGTGGTCCCGTTCTGTTTCAGCACTCTGTGGTCCCGTTCTGTTTCAGCACTCTGTGGTCCCGTTCTGTTTCAGCACTCTGTGGTCCCGTTCTGTTTGTTGGTGTTCTGTTTCAGCACTCTGTGGTCCCAGTTCTGTTTCAGCACTCTGTGGTCCTGTTCTTTTCAGCACTCTGTGGTCCAGTTCTGTTTCAGCACTCTGTGGTCACGTTCTGTTTCAGCACTCTGTGGTCCCGTTCTGTTTCAGCACTCTGTGGTCCCGTTCTGTTTCAGCACTCTGTGGTCCCGTTCTGTTTCAGCACTCTGTGGTCCCGTTCTGTTTCAGCACTCTGTGGTCCCGTTCTGTTTCAGCACTCTGTGGTCCAGTTGTTTCAGCACGTTCTGTTTCAGCACTCTGTGGTCCCGTTCTGTTTCAGCACTCTGTGGTCCCGTTCTGTTTCAGCACTCTGTGGTCCCGTTCTGTTTCAGCACTCTGTGGTCCCGTTCTGTTTCAGCACTCTGTGGTCCCTGTTCTGTTTCAGCACTCTGTGGTCCCGTTCTGTTTCAGCACTCTGTGGTCCCGTTCTGTTTCAGTCTGTGGTCCCGTTCTGTTTCAGCACTCTGTGGTCCCGTTCTGTTTCAGCACTCTGTGGTCCCGTTCTGTTTCAGCACTCTGTGGTCCCGTTCTGTTTCAGCACTCTGTGGTCCCGTTCTGTTTCAGCACTCTGTGGTCCCGTTCTGTTTCAGCACTCTGTGGTCCCGTTCTGTTTCAGCACAGCACTCTGTGGTCCCGTTCTGTTTCAGCACTCTGTGGTCCCGTTCTGTTTCAGCACTCTGTGGTCATTGTTCTGTTTCAGCACTCTGTGGTTTCCCTGTTCTGTTTCAGCACTCTGTTCTGTTTCAGCACTCTGTGGTCCCGTTCTGTTCTGTTTCAGCACTCTGTGGTCCCGTTCTGTTTCAGCACTCTGTGGTCCCGTTCTGTTTCAGCACTGTTTGTGGTCCCGTTCTGTTTCAGCACTCTGTGGTCCCGTTCTGTTTCAGCAGCACTGTTTCAGCACTCTGTGGTCGTGTTCTGTTTCAGCACTCTGTGGTCCCGTTCTGTTTCAGCACTCTGTGGTCCAGTTCTGTTTCAGCAATGTTCTGTTTCAGCACTCTGTGGTCCAGTTCTGTTTCAGCACTCTGTGGCCGTTCTGTTTGGCACTCTGTGGTCCGTTCTGTTTCAGCACTCTGTGGTCCCGTTCTGTTTCAGCACTCTGTGGTCCCGTTCTGTTTCAGCACTCTGTGGTCCCGTTCTGTTTCAGCACTCTGTGGTCCCGTTCTGTTTCAGCACTCTGTGGTCCCGTTCTGTTTCAGCACTCTGTGGTCCCACTGTTTCAGCACTCTGTGGTCCCGTTCTGTTTCAGCACTCTGTGGTCCTGTTCTGTTTCAGCACTCTGTGGTCCCGTTCTGTTTCAGCACTCTGTGGTCCCGTTCTGTTTCAGCACTCTGTGGTCCCGTTCTGTTTCAGCACTCTGTTCTGGTCCCGTTCTGTTTCAGCACTCTGTGGTCCCGTTCTGTTTCAGCACTCTGTGGTCAGCACTCTGTGGTCCCGTTCTGTTTCAGCACTCTGTGGTCCCGTTCTGTTTCAGCACTCTGTGGTCCCGTTCTGTTTCAGCACTCTGTGGTCCCGTTCTGTTTCAGCACTCTGTGGTCCCGTTCTGTTTCAGCACTCTGTGGTCCCGTTCTGTTTCAGCACTCTGTGGTCCGTTCTGTTCTGTTTCAGCACTCTGTGGTCCCGTTCTGTTTCAGCACTCTGTGGTCCCGTTCTGTTTCAGCACTCTGTGGTCCCACTCTGTGGTCCAGTTCTGTTTCAGCACTCTGTGGTCCCAGTTCTGTTTCAGCACTCTGTGGTCCCGTTCTGTTTCAGCACTCTGTGGTCCCGTTCTGTTTCAGCACTCTGTGGTCCCGTTCTGTTTCAGCACTCTGGTGTTCTGTTTCAGCACTCTGTGGTCCCGTTCTGTTTCAGCACTCTGTGGTCCGTTCTGTTTCAGCACTCTGTGGTCCCGTTCTGTTTCAGCACTCTGTGGTCCCGTTCTGTTTCAGCACTCTGTGGTCCCGTTCTGTTTCAGCACTCTGTGGTCCCGTTCTGTTTCAGCACTCTGTGGTCCCGTTCTGTTTCAGCACTCTGTGGTCCCGTTCTGTTTCAGCACTCTGTGGTCCCGTTCTGTTTCAGCACTCTTCCGTTCTGCACTCTGTGGTCCCGTTCTGTTTCAGCACTCTGTGGTCCCGTTCTGTTTCAGCACTCTGTGGTCCCGTTCTGTTTCAGCACTCTGTGGTCCCGTTCTGTTTCAGCACTCTGTGGTCAGCACTCTGTGGTCCCGTTCTGTTTCAGCACTCTGTGGTCAGCACTCTGTGGTGTGTTCTGTTTCAGCACTCTGTGGTCCCGTTCTGTTTCAGCACTCTGTGGTCGTTCTGTTTCAGCACTCTGTGGTCCCGTTCTGTTTCAGCACTCTGTGGTCCCGTTCTGTTTCAGCACTCTGTGGTCCCGTTCTGTTTCAGCACTCTGTGGTCCCGTTCTGTTTCAGCACTCTGTGGTCCCGTTCTGTTTCAGCACTCTGTGGTCCAGTTCTGTTTCAGCACTCTGTGGTCCCGTTCTGTTTCAGCACTCTGTGGTCCCGTTCTGTTTCAGCACTCTGTGGTCCCGTTCTGTTTCAGCACTCTGTGGTCCCGTTCTGTTTCAGCACTCTGTGGTCCCGTTCTGTTTCAGCACTCTGTCCCGTTCTGTTTCAGCACTCTGTGGTCCCGTTCTGTTTCAGCACTCTGTGGTCCTCTGTGGTTCTGTTTCAGCACTCTGTGGTCCGTTCTGTTTCAGCACTCTGGTTTCTGTTTCAGCACTCTGTGGTCCCGTTCTGTTTCAGCACTCTGTGGTCCAGTTCTGTTTCAGCACTCTGTGGTCCAGTTCTGTTTCAGCACTCTGTGGTCCCGTTCTGTTTCAGCACTCTGTGGTCCCGTTCTGTTTCAGCACTCTGTGGTCCCGTTCTGTTTCAGCACTCTGTGGTCCCGTTCTGTTTCAGCACTCTGTGGTCCCGTTCTGTTTCAGCACTCTGTGGTCCCGTTCTGTTTCAGTTTCACTCTGTGGTCCCGTTCTGTTTCAGCACTCTGTGGTCCCGTTCTGTTTCAGCACTCTGTGGTCCCGTTCTGTTTCAGCACTCTGTGGTCCCGTTCTGTTTCAGCACTCTGTGGTCCCGTTCTGTTTCAGCACTCTGTGGTCCCGTTCTGTTTCAGCACTCTGTGGTCCCGTTCTGTTTCAGCACTCTGTGGTCCCGTTCTGTTTCAGCACTCTGTGGTCCCGTTCTGTTTCAGCACTCTGTGGTCCCGTTCTGTTTCAGCACTCTGTGGTCCCGTTCTGTTTCAGCACTCTGTGGTCCTGTTCTGTTTCAGCACTCTGCGGTCCCGTTCTGTTTCAGCACTCTGCGGTCCCGTTCTGTTTCAGCACTCTGCGGTCCCGTTCTGCTTCAGCACCCTGTGGTCCCGTTCTGTTTCAGCACTCTGTGGTCCAGTTCTGTTTCAGCACTCTGTGGTCCCGTTCTGTTTCAGCACTCTGTGGTCCTGTTCTGTTTCAGCACTCTGTGGTCCCGTTCTGTTTCAGCACTCTGTGGTCCCGTTCTGTTTCAGCACTCTGTGGTCCCGTTCTGTTTCAGCACTCTGTGGTCCCGTTCTGTTTCAGCACTCTGTGGTCCCGTTCTGTTTCAGCACTCTGTGGTCCCGTTCTGTTTCAGCACTCTGTGGTCCCGTTCTGTTTCAGCACTCTGTGGTCCCGTTCTGTTTCAGCACTCTGTGGTCCCGTTCTGTTTCAGCACTCTGTGGTCCCGTTCTGTTTCAGCACTCTGTGGTCCCGTTCTGTTTCAGCACTCTGTGGTCCCGTTCTGTTTCAGCACTCTGTGGTCCCGTTCTGTTTCAGCACTCTGTGGTCCCGTTCTGTTTCAGCACTCTGTGGTCCCGTTCTGTTTCAGCACTCTGTGGTCCCGTTCTGTTTCAGCACTCTGTGGTCCCGTTCTGTTTCAGCACCCTGTGGTCCCGTTCTGTTTCAGCACTCTGTGGTCCCGTTCTGTTTCAGCACTCTGCGGTCCCGTTCTGTTTCAGCACTCTGCGGTCCCGTTCTGTTTCAGCACTCTGCGGTCCCGTTCTGCTTCAGCACCCTGTGGTCCCGTTCTGTTTCAGCACTCTGTGGTCCAGTTCTGTTTCAGCACTCTGTGGTCCCGTTCTGTTTCAGCACTCTGTGGTCCTGTTCTGTTTCAGCACTCTGTGGTCCCGTTCTGTTTCAGCACTCTGTGGTCCCGTTCTGTTTCAGCACTCTGTGGTCCCGTTCTGTTTCAGCACTCTGTGGTCCCGTTCTGTTTCAGCACTCTGTGGTCCCGTTCTGTTTCAGCACTCTGTGGTCCCGTTCTGTTTCAGCACTCTGTGGTCCCGTTCTGTTTCAGCACTCTGTGGTCCCGTTCTGTTTCAGCACTCTGTGGTCCCGTTCTGTTTCAGCACTCTGTGGTCCCGTTCTGTTTCAGCACTCTGTGGTCCCGTTCTGTTTCAGCACTCTGTGGTCCCGTTCTGTTTCAGCACTCTGTGGTCCCGTTCTGTTTCAGCACTCTGTGGTCCCGTTCTGTTTCAGCACTCTGTGGTCCCGTTCTGTTTCAGCACTCTGTGGTCCCGTTTTGTTTCAGCACTCTGTGGTCCTCGTTCTGTTTCAGCACTCTGTGGTCCCGTTCTGTTTCAGCACTCTGTGGTCCCGTTCTGTTTCAGCACTCTGTGGTCCCGTTCTGTTTCAGCACTCTGTGGTCCCGTTCTGTTTCAGCACTCTGCGGTCCCGTTCTGTTTCAGCACTCTGTGGTCCTGTTCTGTGAGTTTGTGTGGCCTACCACTTCATGTCTAAGCCTCTGTTGCTCCTAGATGTTTCCACTTCACAATAACAGTACTTACAGTTGACCGGGACAAGTCTAGCAGGGCAAAAATTTGACAAACTGACTTGTTGGAAAGGTGACATCCTATGACGGTGCCACGTTGAAAGTCACTGAGCTCTTCAGTAAGGCCATTCTACTGCCAATGTTTGTCCATGGAGATTGCATAGCTGTGTGCCCTATTTATACACCTGTCAGCAACGTGTGTAGCTAAAATAGCCAAATCTTTACCTCGATTGTGGGAGCAGTGGAGCAGCTTGACCATATGGTACGTAAAACGTGCCCATCAAGCCAATCCAACTTGTGGGAGGTGCTTCAGGAAGCAATTATTCTCAAAAAATAAAAATCATTATTTATAACTTTTTCAACGTCTTGACTATATTTCCTATTCATTTTGCTACTCATTTCGTGTATGTTTTCATGGAAAACAAGGACATTTCTAGGTGTCCCCAAACTTTTGAATGGTCGTGAATATTATGTATTTTATTTGTTGTTTCCTGTTTGGACCCCAGGAAGAGTAGCCTCAGCTAATTGGAGTTGCTGATAAATACATAGTTGTGCTGATGATATGATGTGTATTAGGGTCGTGGCGTTGGTCTGCAGCAGCTGCAGCGTGGCGGTGGTGTAAGGCGAGGCCGGCCCTTAGACCCCCAGGCCTGGCGGGGGCGCAGCAAGGAGCTGATAGACCTGCTCTTCCAGTGTGAAGACTCAGAACCCTTCAGACAACCTGTCGACCTGGAACAGTACCCCGTAAATACCTGTCTCACTTCTTTACATACCTGTCTCACCTCTTTACATACCTGTCTCACCACTTTACATACCTGTCTCACCTCTCTGATCAACTGTCTCACCTCTTTACATACCTGTCTCCCCTCTACTCAACTGTCTCACCTCTTTAAATGCCTGTCTCACCTCTTTAAATGCCTGTCTCACCTCTCTGATCAACGGTCTATCTGACTGTCTACTCGTCTATCTGCCTCTTACCTGTCTCTCCCACCTCACCTATCTACTGTCTATTAGGGCTGGGCATTGCCAGGGACACAATATTATCATGATGCTTAGGTGCGATACAATATGTATTCTCATGATTATATATGTATTGTGTTTCGGTACTGGGATTTTGTTGCTCGTCGATGTTCCAAACATATTACTCACTATAAGTCTCCTTCAATAAGGAGCATGAGAAAATGAGTTTTGATCAGTCATGGAAATAAAAGTGCTGAAAACATGTTAAAAAGAAGGAGAATATAGGAAAATACCGGCATTTTGGTACAGCCGATTATCTCTAACTAATGCTACCTAGCAACAACAACAATATATATATATATATATATATATATATATATATATATATATATATATATATATATATATATATATATATATACAGTGCATTCGGAAAGTATTAGGACCCCTTGACTTTTTACACCTATTGTTACGTTACAGCCTTATTCTAAAATTGAATAAATAAAACAAATTCTCAGCAACCTACACACAATACCCCATAATGACATCACAATACCCCATAATGACATCACAATACCCCATAATGACATCACAATACCCCATAATGACATCACAATACCCCATAATGACATCACCATACCCCATAATGACATCACCATACCCCATAATGACATCACAATACCCCATAATGACATCACCATACCCCATAATGACATCACCATACCCCATAATGACATCACAATACCCCATAATGACATCACAATACCCCATAATGACATCACAATACCCCATAATGACATCACCATACCCCATAATGACAAAGTGAAAACAGGATTTTGCACATTTTTGCAGATTTATTTAAAATTAAAACATACATTATTTACATAAGTAGTCATAAGTAGACTTGATTGGAGTCCACGTGTGGTAAATTCAATTGATTGGACATGATTTGGAAAAGCACACACCTGTTTATAGAAGGTCCCACAGTTGACAGTGCTGTCAACAGTGGCCTCCGTCATTCTTAAATTGAAGAAGTTTGGAACCACCAAGACTCTTCCTAGAGCTGGCCACCCGGTTAAACTCGAGGGAGGAAGAGCCTTGGTCAGGGTGGTGACCAAGAACCCGATGGTCACTCTGAGAGAGCTCCAGAGTTCCTCTGTGGAGATGGGAGAACCTTCCAGAAGGACAACCACCTCTGCAGCACTCCACCAATCAGGCCTTTATGGTAGAGTGGCCAGACAGAAGACACTCCTCAGGCAAAGGCACATGACAGCCCGCTTGGAGTTTGCCAAAAGGCACCTAAAGACTCTCAGACATGAGAAACAAGATTCTCTGGTCTGATGAAACCATGATTGAACTCTTTGGCCTGAAAGCCAAGCGTCACGTCTGGAGGAAACCTGGCACCATCCCTACAGTGAAGCATGGTGGTGGCAGCATCATGCTATGGGGATGTTTTTCAGTGGCAGGGACTGGGAGACTAGTCAGGATCAAGGTAAAGATGAACAGAGCAAAGTACAGAGAGATCCTTGATACAAACCTGCTTGAGGGCACTCAGGACCTCAGACTGGGACGAAGGTTCACCTTCCAACAGGACAACGACCCAAAGCACACAGCCAAGCCAAATACAGCGGTGCCAAGCTTGTGTCATACCCAAGAAAACTCGAGGTGCTTCAACAAGGTACTGAGTAAAGGGTCTGAATACTCATCTAAATGTGATATTTTTTTAAATAAATGAGCAATGTTAAGCTATTTTAACTTTGTCATTGTGGGGTATTGTGATATCATTATGGGGTATTGTGATGTCATTATGGGGTATTGTGTGTAGATTGATGAGGGGAAAAAACTATTTAAGCAATTTTAGAATAAGGCTGTAAACCTGACAATATTTGGAAAAAGTTAAATGGTCTGAATACTTTCCGAAGGCACTGTTTTATATATATATATATATATATATATATATATATATTTTTTACAAAGCAGTACTTTGAGTCAAAGTATCGATATGATATCGTCCAAAATAATATGTAGCTGTTATCGCACCTGGCTGTCTGTCCATCTCTGTCTCTCAAGCGGTCTGTCTGTCTCTAACCTGTCTGTCTCTAACCCGGTCTGTCTCTAACCTGTCTGTCTGTCTGTCTGTCAAAATAATATGTAGCTGTTATCGCACCTGGCTGTCTGTCCATCTCTGTCTCTAACCTGTCTGTCTGTCTCTAACCTGTCTGTCTCTAACCTGTCTGTCTCTAACCCGGTCTGTCTCTAACCTGTCTGTCTGTCTGTCTGTCAAAATAATATGTAGCTGTTATCGCACCTGGCTGTCTGTCCATCTCTGTCTCTCAAGCGGTCTGTCTGTCTCTAACCTGTCTGTCTTTCTCTAACCTGTCTGTCTTTCTCTAACCTGTCTGTCTCAACCTGTCTGTCTGTCTCTAACCTGGTCTGTCTCTAACCTGTCTGTCTGTTTCTAACCTGTCTGTCTGTTTCTAACCTGTCTGTCTGTAACCTGTCTGTCTGTCTCTAAACTGTCTGTCTCTAACCTGTCTGTCTCTAACCTGTCTGTCTGTCTCTAACTTGTCTGTCTGACTCTAACCTGTCTGTCTGTCTCTAAACTGTCTGTCTGTCTCTAACCTGTCTGTCTTTCTCTAACCTGTCTGTCTCAACCTGTCTGTCTGTCTCTAACCTGGTCTGTCTCTAACCTGTCTGTCTGTTTCTAACATGTCTGTCTGTCTCTAACCTGGTCTGTCTGTAACCTGTCTGTCTGTCTCTAAACTGTCTGTCTCTAACCTGTCTGTCTGTCTCTAACCTGTCTGTCTCTAACCTGTCTGTCTGTCTCTAACTTGTCTGTCTGACTCTAACTTGTCAGTCTGTCTCTAACCTGTCTGTCTGTCTCTAACCTGTCTGTCTGTCTCTAACCTGGTCTCTAACCTGTCTGTCTGTCTCTAAACTGTCTGTATGTAACCTGTCTGTCTGTCTCTAAACTGTCTGTCTCTAACCTGTCTGTCTGTCTCTAACCTGTCTGTCTCTAACCTGTCTGTCTGTCTCTAACTTGTCTGTCTGACTCTAACCTGTCTGTCTGTCTCTAAACTGTCTGTCTGTCTCTAACCTGGTCTGTCTCTAACCTGGTCTGTCTCTAACCTGTCTGTCTGTCTCTAACCTGTCTGTCTGTCTCTAACATGTCTCTCTGTTTCTAACCTGTCTGTCTCTAACTTGTCAGTCTGTCTCTAACTTGTCAGTCTGTCTCTAACCTGTCTGTCTGTCTCTAACCTGTCTGTCTGTCTCTAACCTGGTCTCTAACCTGTCTGTCTGTCTCTAAACTGTCTGTCTCTAACATGTCTGTCTCTAACATGTCTGTCTCTAACCTGTCTGTCTGTCTCTAACCTGTCTGTCTCTAACCTGTCTGTCTCTAACCCGGTCTGTCTCTAACCTGTCTGTCTGTCTGTCTGTCAAAATAATATGTAGCTGTTATCGCACCTGGCTGTCTGTCCATCTCTGTCTCTCAAGCGGTCTGTCTGTCTCTAACCTGTCTGTCTCTAACCTGTCTGTCTTTCTCTAACCTGTCTGTCTGTCTCTAACCTGGTCTGTCTGTAACCTGTCTGTCTGTCTCTAAACTGTCTGTCTCTAACCTGTCTGTCTCTAACCTGTCTGTCTGTCTCTAACTTGTCTGTCTGACCTAACCTGTCTGTCTGACTCAACTGTCTGTCTGTCTCTAACCTGGTCTGTCTCTAACCTGTCTGTCTGTCTCTAACCTGTCTGTCTGTCTCTAACCTGTCTGTCTGTCTCTAACCTGGTCTGTCTGTCTCTAACCTGTCTGTCTGTCTCTAACCTGTCTGTCTGTCTCTAACCTGTCTGTCTTTCTCTAACCTGTCTGTCTCAACCTGTCTGTCTGTCTCTAACCTGGTCTGTCTCTAACCTGTCTGTCTGTTTCTAACCTGTCTGTCTGTCTCTAACCTGGTCTGTCTGTAACCTGTCTGTCTGTCTCTAAACTGTCTGTCTCTAACCTGTCTGTCTGTCTCTAACCTGTCTGTCTCTAACCTGTCTGTCTCTAACTTGTGTCTGTCTGACTCTAACCTGTCTGTCTGTCTCTAAACTGTCTGTCTGTCTCTAACCTGGTCTGTCTCTAACCTGGTCTGTCTCTAACCTGTCTGTCTGTCTCTAACCTGTCTGTCTGTCTCTAACCTGTCTCTCTGTTTCTAACCTGTCTGTCTCTAACTTGTCAGTCTGTCTCTAACTTGTCAGTCTGTCTCTAACCTGTCTGTCTGTCTCTAACCTGTCTGTCTGTCTCTAACCTGGTCTCTAACCTGTCTGTCTGTCTCTAAACTGTCTGTCTGTAACCTGTCTGTCTGTCTCTAAACTGTCTGTCTCTAACAGGGTCTGTCTGTCTCTAACCTGTCTGTCTCTAACCTGTCTGTCTGTCTGTCTGTCTGTCTGACTCTAACCTGTCTGTCTGTCTCTAAACTGTCTGTCTGTTTCTAACCTGTCTGTCTCTAACTTGTCAGTCTGTCTCTAACTTGTTAGTCTGTCTCTAACCTGTCTGTCTGTCTCTAACCTGTCTGTCTGTCTCTAACATGGTCTCTAACCTGTCTGTCTGTCTGTCTCTAAACTGTCTGTCTCTAACATGTCTGTCTCTAACCTGTCTGTCTGTCTCTAACCTGTCTGTCTCTAACCTGTCTGTCTCTAACTCCGGTCTGTCTCTAACCTGTCTGTCTGTCTGTCTGTCAAAATAATATGTAGCTGTTATCGCACCTGGCTGTCTGTCCATCTCTGTCTCTCAACATAGTCTGGCTCTAACCTCTGTCTCTAACCTGTCTGTCTTTCTCTAACCTGTCTGTCTTTCCTAACCTGTCTGTCTCAACAGGGTCTGTCTGTCTCTAACCTGGTCTGTCTCTAACCTGTCTGTCTGTTTCTAACCTGTCTGTCTGTCTCTAACCTGGTCTGTCTGTAACCTGTCTGTCTGTCTCTAAACTGTCTGTCTCTAACCTGTCTGTCTCTAACCTGTCTGTCTGTCTCTAACTTGTCTGTCTGACTCTAACCTGTCTGTCTGTCTCTAAACTGTCTGTCTGTCTCTAACCTGGTCTGTCTCTAACCTGGTCTGTCTCTAACCTGTCTGTCTGTCTCTAACCTGTCTGTCTGTCTCTAACCTGTCTGTCTGTCTCTAACCTGTCTGTCTGTCTCTAACCTGTCTGTCTGTCTCTAACCTGTCTGTCTTTCTCTAACCTGTCTGTCTCAACCTGTCTGTCTGTCTCTAACCTGGTCTGTCTCTAACCTGTCTGTCTGTTTCTAACCTGTCTGTCTGTCTCTAACCTGGTCTGTCTGTAACCTGTCTGTCTGTCTCTAAACTGTCTGTCTCTAACCTGTCTGTCTGTCTCTAACCTGTCTGTCTCTAACCTGTCTGTCTGTCTCTAACTTGTCTGTCTGACTCTAACCTGTCTGTCTGTCTCTAAACTGTCTGTCTGTCTCTAACCTGGTCTGTCTCTAACCTGTCTGTCTGTCTCTAACCTGTCTGTCTGTCTCTAACCTGTCTCTCTGTTTCTAACCTGTCTGTCTCTAACTTGTCAGTCTGTCTCTAACTTGTCAGTCTGTCTCTAACCTGTCTGTCTGTCTCTAACCTGTCTGTCTGTCTGTCTCTAACCTGGTCTCTAACCTGTCTGTCTGTCTCTAAACTGTCTGTCTGTAACCTGTCTGTCTGTCTCTAAACTGTCTGTCTCTAACCTGTCTGTCTGTCTCTAACCTGTCTGTCTCTAACCTGTCTGTCTGTCTCTAACTTGTCTGTCTGACTCTAACCTGTCTGTCTGTCTCTAAACTGTCTGTCTGTCTCTAACCTGGTCTGTCTCTAACCTGGTCTGTCTCTAACCTGTCTGTCTGTCTCTAACCTGTCTGTCTGTCTCTAACCTGTCTCTCTCTAACTTGTCAGTCTGTCTCTAACCTGTCTGTCTGTCTCTAACCTGGTCTCTAATCTGTCTGTCTCTAACCTGTCTGTCTGTCTCTAACCTGGTCTCTAACCTGTCTGTCTGTCTCTAAACTGTCTGTCTCTAACATGTCTGTCTCTAACCTGTCTGTCTGTCTCTAACCTGTCTGTCTCTAACCTGTCTGTCTCTAACCCGGTCTGTCTCTAACCTGTCTGTCTGTCTGTCTGTCAAAATAATATGTAGCTGTTATCGCACCTGGCTGTCTGTCCATCTCTGTCTCTCAAGCGGTCTGTCTGTCTCTAACCTGTCTGTCTGTCTCAACCTGTCTGTCTGTCTCTAACCTGGTCTGTCTCTAACCTGTCTGTCTGTTTCTAACCTGTCTGTCTGTCTCTAACCTGGTCTGTCTGTAACCTGTCTGTCTGTCTCTAAACTGTCTGTCTCTAACCTGTCTGTCTGTCTCTAACCTGTCTGTCTCTAACCTGTCTGTCTGTCTCTAACTTGTCTGTCTGACTCTAACCTGTCTGTCTGTCTCTAACCTGTCTGTCTGTCTCTAACCTGTCTGTCTGTCTCTAACCTGTCTGTCTGTCTCTAACCTGTCTCTCTGTTTCTAACCTGTCTGTCTCTAACTTGTCAGTCTGTCTCTAACTTGTCAGTCTGTCTCTAACCTGTCTGTCTGTCTCTAACCTGGTCTCTAACCTGTCTGTCTGTCTCTAAACTGTCTGTCTCTAACATGTCTGTCTGTCTCTAACCTGTCTGTCTCTAACCTGTCTGTCTCTAACCCGGTCTGTCTGTCTGTCTGTCTCTAACCTGTCTGTCTGTCTCTAACCTGTCTGTCTGTCTCTAACCTGTCTGTCTGTATAACCTGGTCTGACAATCTATCTCTCTCTCTCTTACATGTCTGTCTCTAACCTGTCTGTCTGTCTCTAACCTCTCTGTCTGTCTCTAACCTGGTCTGTCTCTAACCTGGTCTGTCTCTAACCTGTCTCTAACCTGTCTGTCTCTAACCTGTCTGTCCCTAACCTGTCTGTCTGTCTATAACCTGTCTGTCTGTCTCTAACGTGGTCTGTCTCTAACCTGTCTGTCTGTCTCTAACCTGGTCTGTCTCTAACCTGTCTGTCTCTAACCTGTCTGTCTGTCTCTAACCTGTCTGTCTGTCTCTAACCTGGTCTGTCTGTCTCTAACCTGTCTGTCTGTCTCTAACCTGTCTGTCTGCACAACCTGGTCTGACAATCTCTCTCTCTCTCTTACATGTCTGTCTCTAACCTGTCTGTCTCTAACCTGTCTGTCTGTCTCTAACCTTTCTGTCCGTCTCTAACCTGTCTGTCTCTAACCTGGTCTGTCTCTAACCTGTCTGTCTGTCTGTCTCTAACCTGGTCTGTCTCTAACCTGGTCTGACAATCTATCTCTCTCTCTTCCATGTCTGTCTCTAACCTGTCTGTCTGTCTCTAACCTGTCTGTCCCTAACCTGTCTTTATGTCTCTAACCTGTCTGTCTGTCTGTCTCTAACATGTATGTCTCTAACCTGTCTGTCCCTAACCTGTCTGTCTGTCTCTAACCTGGTCTGTCTCTAACCTGTCTGTCTCTAACCTGTCTGTCTGTCTGTCTCTAACCTGGTCTGTCTCTAACCTGTCTTTCTGTCTCTAACCTGTGTGTCTGTATAACCTGGAGGTCTCTAGCCTGTCTGTCTGTCTGCCTGCCTGTCTCTAACCTGTCTGTCTGTATAACCTGGTCTGTCTCTAACCTGTCTGTCTGTCTCTAACCTGTCTGTCAGTCTCTAACCTGCCTGTCTGTCTCTAACCTGTCTGTCTCTAACCTGTCTTTCTGTCTCTAACCTCTCTGTCTCTAACCTGTCTGTCTCTAACCTGGTTGTCTGTCTCTAACCTGTCTGTCTCTAACCTGGTCTGTCTCTAACCAGGTCTGTCTCTAACCTGTGTGTCTGTATAACCTGGTCTGTCTCTAACCTGTCTGTCTGTCTGTCTCTAACATGTCTGTCTGTATAACCTGGTCTTTCTCTAACCTGTCTGTCTCTAACCTGTCTGTCTGTATAACCTGGTCTGTCTCTGACCTGTCTCTCTCTCTCTAACATGTCTGTCTGTCTCAAACATGTCTGTCTGTATAACCTGGTCTGTCTCTAAACTGTCTGTCTGTCTCTAACCTGTCTGTCTACAACCTGGTCTGACTCTAACCTGGTCTGTCTCTAACCTGTCTGTCTCTAACCTGGTCTGACAATCTACCTCTCTCGCTTACATGTCTGTCTGTATAACCTGGTCTGTCTCTAACCTGGTTGTCTCTCTCCAACCTGTCTGTCTGTCTCTAACCTGGTTGTCTGTCTCTAACCTGTCTGTCTATCTCTAACATATCTGTATAACCAGGTCTGTCTCTAACCTGGTCTGTCTCTAACCTGTCTGTCTGTATAACCTGGTCTGTCTCTAACCTGTCTGTCTCTCTCCAACCTGTCTGTCTGTCTCTAACCTGGTTGTCTGTCTCTAACCTGTCTGTCTATCTCTAACATGTCTGTATAACCAGGTCTGTCTCTAACCTGGTCTGTCTCTATCCTGTATGTCTGTCTCTAACCTGTCTGTCTCTAATCTGTATGTCTGTATATCCTGGTCTGTCTCTAACCTGGTCTGTCTCTAACCTGTCTGTCTGTATATCCTGGTCTGTCTCTAACCTGTCTGTCTGTATAACCTGGTCTGTCCACCTGACCCTCAGGACTATCTGGACATTGTGGACACCCCCATGGACTTTGGGACGGTGAGGGGGATGCTAAGATCGGGGGAGTACACCTCTCCCCTGGAACTCTACCAGGACGTACGGCTCATCTTCAGCAACTCTAAAGCTTACACACCCAGCAAGAAGTCCCGGGTGAGATGCGCTGTTACACTTACTATTCATATTTATGTGTTAATACACTTACTATTCATATTTATAACATGTTAATACACTTACTATTCATATTTATAACATGTTAATATACTTACTATTCATATTTATAACATGTTAATATACTTACTATTCATATTTATAACATGTTAATACACTTACTATTCATATTTATAACATGTTAATATACTTACTATTCATATTTATAACATGTTAATATACTTACTATTCATATTTATAACATGTTAATGCACTCAAATTGATGTTCATAACGTGATACACCCTTTTCATTTCTATAACATGTTAATACACTCTTATTCATGTTATTAACATGTTAATACACTCTTATTCATGTGTAGATCTACAGTATGAGTCTCCGCCTGTCTGCGTTGTTTGAGGAACATGTCAACTCCATCCTGGCTGACTACAAAGCCACCCATGGACAGACGGACAGAAAGACGAGACATAGAGCAGACAAACAGACCAGACACGTGGTGGAAAGACAAACCGACAGACAGACCAGACACGTGGCGGAAAGACAAACCGACAGACAGACCAGACACGTGGCGGAAAGACAAACCGAAAGACAGACCAGACACGTGGCGGAAAGACAAACTGAAAGACAGACCAGACACGTGGTGGACAGACAAACCGACAGACAGACAAGACACGTGGCGGCCAGACAATCCGACAGACAGACACGACAAGCTATGAAGAGGAGGAGGAGTGACTCTCCCTCCAGCAGCGCTGCCTCAAGGTACCTGATTGGCTAACCTGACCTAGCATCAGAGTGTTAGAGCCTTGTGATTGGTTAACCTGACCTAGCATCAGTGTGTTAGAGCCTTGTGATTGGTTAACCTGACCTAGCATCAGTATGTTAGAGCCTTGCGATTGGTTAACCTGACCTAGCATCAGTGTGTTAGAGCCTTGTGATTGGTTAACCTGACCTAGCATCAGAGTGTTAGAGCCTTGTGATTGGTTAACCTGACCTAGCATCAGACTGTTAGAGCCTTGTGATTGGTTAATCTGACCTAGCATCAGTGTGTTAGAGCCTTGTGATTGGTTAACTTCTTATGGGCAAGTGGGACAGTAGCGTACCACCTGGTCAACATCCGGTGAAATTGCAGAGCGCGAAATTCAAACTACAGAATTATAAATATTAAACTTTCATAAAATCACAAGTGTAATGCATCAAATTAAAGCTTAACTTCTTGTTAATCCAGCCTCCATGTCAGATTTCAAAAAGGCTCTACGGCGAAAGCACACCATTTGATTATCTGAGGACAACGCCCCACATACAAAACCATGAAAAACATATTTCAACCAGGCAGGTGCGCCACGAAAGTCAGAAATAGCGATATAATACATGCCTTACCTTTGAAGATCTTCTTCTGTTGGCACTCCAAAAGGTCCCAGTTACATCACAAATGGTCCTTTGTTGGATAAGGTCCTTCTTTATATCCATAAAACCTCAGTTTAGCTGGAGCGCTTCAATAACCCACCCAGTTTCCCTCCATCAAAATGCATACAAAATTAATCCCAAACGTTACTAATAAACTTTTCCAAACGACGTCTATAATCAAACCTTAGGTACCCTAGTACGTAAATAAACTATACAATTTAAGTTAGAGAATCGTTATTGTCTTTAACAGAGAAAAATACCAAAGAACGTGCTCTCTTCCATGCGCTTGGAAACACTACAGCCAAAATGGGAGCCACCTAGAAAAACTACAATTTCTGGCTCATTTTTCCAAAAACCATCCTGAAACTCTTTCTAAAGACTGTTGACATCTAGTGGAAGCCCTAGGAACTACAATCTGGGAGGACTTCGCCTTATAATAAAAGTGACAGCCATTGAAAATAGTAGTAGGCTGAATTCTTTTGGGGGGGGGTGGTTTGTCCTCTGGGTTTTTCCTGCCATTACAGCTCTGTTATACTCACAGACATTATTTGAACAGTTTTAGAAACTAGAGTGTTTTCTATCCAAATCTACCAATTATATGCATATCCTAGCTTCTGGGCCTGAGTAGCAGGCAGTTTACTTTGGGGACGCTTTTCATCCAGACGTGAAAATACTGCCCCCTAGCCAAGAGAGGTTAATCTGACCAAGCATTAGAGTGTTAGCACCTTGTGATTGGTCTTTGTGATCTTAACGTTCTATCTCCCTCCTTTAGCCCAGAGAGGAAGAAGCGTGTGTCATCGAGGGGTGTATCCAGACTAGATTCCTTGGCCCCACCCACGGCTCCAGCTGCAGCCCCACAGCGCCCCCCCTCCTTGAGACAGACCCTCCCCATTCGACAGCCCCTCCCCCTCCTCAATGGGAAGGCAGAACAACAGATCCCCGGACGAACACGCAGCGCCAGGACACAAACACCCTCCACAGCAGACATGCACAGCACTGCAGGTGAGAACACACCTACACACCTACAGACACACACACACACACCTACAGACACACACACTCCTACAGACAGACACACACACACACCACACACACACACACATGCACACATCTACAGACACACACACACACACACACACACACCCTCTACCACATACATGACAGACCCCCTCACCCTCTACAACATACAGGACAGACCCCCTCACCCTCTACAACATACAGGACAGACCCCCTCACCCTCTATAACATACAGGACAGACCCCCTCACCCTCTACAACATACAGGACAGACCCCCCCCCCTCACCCTCTACAACATACAGGACAGACCCCCTCACCCTCTACAACATACAGGACAGACCCCCTCACCCTCTACAACATACAGGACAGACCCCCTCTCACCCTCTATAACATACAGGACAGACCCCCCCCTCACCCTCTACAACATACAGGACAGACCCCCCTCACCCTCTACAACATACAGGACAGACCCCCTCACCCTCTATAACATACAGGACAGACCCCCCTCACCCTCTACAACATACAGGACAGACCCCCCCCTCACCCTCTACAACATACAGGACAGACCCCCCTCACCCTCTACAACATACAGGACAGACCCCCCTCACCCTCTACAACATACAGGACAGCCCCCCTCACCCTCTACAACATACAGGACAGACCCCCCTCACCCTCTACAACATACAGGACAGACCCCCCCTCACCCTCTACAACATACAGGACAGACCCCCTCACCTCTACAACATACAGGACAGACCCCCCTCACCCTCTATAACATACAGGACAGACCCCCCTCACCCTCTACAACGTACAGGACAGACCCCCCTCACTCTCTACAACATACAGGACAGACCCTCTACAACATACAGGACAGACCCCCTCACCCTCTACAACATACAGGACAGACCCCCCCTCACCCTCTACAACATACAGGACAGACCCCCTCACCCTCTACAACATACAGGACAGACCCCTCACCCTCTACAACATACAGGACAGACCCCCCCCTCACCCTCTACAACATACAGGACAGACCCCCTCACCCTCTACAACATACAGGACAGACCCCCCCTCACCCTCTACAACATACAGGACATACCCCCCTCCTCTCTACAACATACAGGACAGACCCCCTCACCCTCTACAACATACAGGACAGACCCCCCTCACCCTCTACAGCATACAGGACAGACCCCCCTCACCCTCTACAACATACAGGACAGACCCCCCTTCACTCTCCACAACATACAGGACAGACCCCCCTCACCCTCTACAACATACAGGACAGACCCCCCTCACCCTCTACAACATACAGGACAGACCCCCTCACCCTCTACAACATACAGGACAGACCCCCCTCACCCTCTACAACATACAGGACAGACCCCCCTCACCCTCTACAACATACAGGACAGACCCCCCTCACCCTCTACAACATACAGGACAGACCCCCCTCACCCTCTATAACATACAGGACAGACCCCCCCTCACCCTCTACAACATACAGGACAGACCCCCCCTCACCCTCTACAACATACAGGACAGACCCCCCTCACCCTCTATAACATACAGGACAGACCCCCCTCACCCTCTACAACATACAGGACAGACCCCCCCCCCCTACAACATACAGGACAGACCCCCCTCACCCTCTACAACATACAGGACAGACCCCCCCCTCACCCTCTACAACATACAGGACAGACCCCCTCACCCTCTACAACATACAGGACAGACCCCCCTCACCCTCTACAACATACAGGACAGACCCCCCTCACCCTCTACAACATACAGGACAGACCCCCCTCACTCTCTACAACATACAGGACAGACCCCCCTCACCCTCTACAACATACAGGACAGACCCCCCTCACCCTCTACAACATACAGGACAGACCCCCCTCACCCTCTACAACATACAGGACAGACCCCCCCCCCTTCACTCTCCACAACATACAGGACAGACCCCCCTCACCCTCTACAACATACAGGACAGACCCCCCTCACCCTCTACAACATACAGGACAGACCCCCCTCACCTCTACAACATACAGGACAGACCCCCTCACCCTCTACAACATACAGGACAGACCCCCCTCACCCTCTACAACATACAGGACAGACCCCCCTCACCCTCACAACATACAGGACAGACCCCCCCTCACCCTCTATAACATACAGGACAGACCCCCCTCACCCTCTACAACATACAGGACAGACCCCCCCCTCACCCTCTACAACATACAGGACAGACCCCCCTCACCCTCTATAACATACAGGACAGACCCCCCCCTCACCCTCTACAACATACAGGACAGACCCCCCTCACCCTCTACAACATACAGGACAGACCCCCCTCACCCTCTACAACATACAGGACAGACCCCCCTCACCCTCTACAGCATACAGGACAGACCCCCCTCACCCTCTACAACATACAGGACAGACCCCCCCCCTTCACTCTCTACAACATACAGGACAGACCCCCCTCACTCTCTACAACATACAGGACAGACCCCCCTCACCCTCTACAACATACAGGACAGACCCCCCACCCCTACAACATACAGGACAGACCCCCCCCCTCACCCTCTACAACATTCAGGACAGACCCCCCTCACCCTCTACAACATACAGGACAGACCCCCCCCTCCCTCTACAACATACAGGACAGACCCCCCTCACCCTCTACAACATACAGGACAGACCCCCCTCACCCTCTACAACATACAGGACAGACCCCCCTCACCCTCTACAACATACAGGACAGACCCCCCTCACCCTCTACAACATACAGGACAGACCCCCCCCCTCACCCTCTACAACATACAGGACAGACCCCCTCACCCTCTACAACATACAGGACAGACCCCCCCACCCCTACAACATACAGGACAGACCCCCTCACCCTCTACAACATACAGGACAGACCCCCCCCACCCCTACAACATACAGGACAGACCCCCCTCACCCTCTACAACATACAGGACAGACCCCCCTCACCCTCTACAACATACAGGACAGACCCCCCTCACCCTCTACAACATACAGGACAGACCCCCCTCACCCTCTACAACATACAGGACAGACCCCCACCCCTACAACATACAGGACAGACCCCCCCTCCCCCTACGACTGATTGGTTGATTTAACTCAAAATCTCTCTCTCCCCCCAGCCTCCCCTCGTACCCCCTCACCCCAGGCTACTGCCCACCTGAATGGCCACAGTAGTCAGGAGACAGTGGGCGTGTCTGCAGGTCGGAGGGGACGGAGACCCAGAGCAGTGACCCCTGAACCCAGTCCTAGCCCTGCCCCCAAGGGTCGCCCTCCCGGCAGGAAGAGAGGCAGGAAGTCCAAACAGGAACTAGAGGCCATGAGGAGGGGCCTCCGGCGAAGCTCCACCCCAGAGGACAAGCTCAACCAATCCACAGGCGACGAGGGCGGGACTTCCTCTGCCCAGGAAGCGTCTGTGCTGTCGGGGGCCGGACTTCCAGGAACGCCACGGCGCCGCGGTAGGCCAAGACTGGTCAGGACAGAGATAGCCCCTCCCCCTTCCAGCCCCGACCCCTCCCCTTCCCCTTTGAGGAGGAGCAGCCGGCGAATCAACGACGAGATGACTCCCCCTGCCCAGTCTCTGCAACAATCACAGCGCGTGAGGGCATCGCCACAGGACGAAAACGACGATGAAGAGGAGGAGGCGGAACAGGAAGGGGAGGGGTCAGCGGGATCGATGTGTACGCGTAACCGGGGCCGACGGACGGCATACTACACGGAGGAGGACTCAGAGGAGGAGGAGCAGAGACAACTCCTGGTTGAAGACTCCTCCCTCACATTCGGCACTTCCTCCAAGGGTCGTGTCCGCAAGCTCACAGACAAGGCCAAGGCCAACCTCATCGGCTGGTAACCATGACAACCAACCGCACTGCCATTGTTATGGGATGGTTACCACGACAACCACACCCTGGTAACCACGACAACCATGCATTTACTTTGGGCTGGTAACAAAGACAACCCCCCACTTCCAGACCAGAGGAGAAGATTGGTTCGTCTGACTACGCCATGTTGTAGAGCAGGCTGCTCCTGGTGTCTCCCCGTCCCCATACTCTCCCCTCCACACCTTAGACCAGCCTGAAGGTCCTCTCTCATTGGTCCTTGGATGACTCTCCCACAAACACCTAGTCTCCTGTGGGGTTTGACTCCGTCTTCTGAACAGACAACCACATGACCATGGACACACACACATACAGATGCTGTAAAAGCTTCCTGTGTCTCCTTATGTGGTCAACAGGACCGTAGACTGACTCTGCTCTCTGCCTGTTCTCTCTGCCTGTCTCTCTGACTGTCTCTCTGACTGTTCTCTCTGACTCGTCTCTCTGACCGTCTCTCTGACTGTTCTCTCTGCCTGTTCTCTCTGACCGTCTCTCTGACCGTCTCTCTGA
This sequence comes from Oncorhynchus tshawytscha, assembly GCF_018296145.1. Classification (NCBI taxonomy): domain Eukaryota; kingdom Metazoa; phylum Chordata; class Actinopteri; order Salmoniformes; family Salmonidae; genus Oncorhynchus; species Oncorhynchus tshawytscha. The sequence continues at coordinate 1,427,951 of NC_056433.1, read as the reverse complement.
CTGTTCTCTCTGACTGTCTCTCTGACTGTTCTCTCTCACTGTTCTCTCTGACTGTTCTCTCTGACCGTCTCTCTGACCGTCTCTCTGCTTGTTCTCTCTGACTGTTCTCTCTGACTGTTCTCTCTGACTGTCTCTCTGACTGTTCTCTCTGACTGTCTCTCTGACTGTTCTCTCTGACTGTCTCTCTGACTGTCTCTCTGACTGTTCTCTCTGACTGTTCTCTCTGACTGTCTCTCTGACTGTTCTCTCTGACTGTTCTCTCTGACTGTTCTCTCTGACTGTCTCTCTGACTGTTCTCTCTGACTGTCTCTCTGACTGTCTCTCTGACTGTTCTCTCTGACTGTTCTCTCTGACTGTTCTCTCTGACTGTTCTCTCTGACTGTTCTCTCTGACTGTTCTCTCTGACTGTCTCTCTGACTGTTCTCTCTGACTGTCTCTCTGACTGTTCTCTCTGACTGTCTCTCTGACTGTTCTCTCTGACTGTCTCTCTGACTTCTCTCTGACTGTCTCTCTGACTGTTCTCTCTGACCGTTTCTCTGACCGTCTCTCTTACTGTCTCTCTGCTTGTTCTCTCTGGCCGTCTCAATGTGTGTTCATGTTTGCATGTGTGTGTGCACAACACCAAATGGGTAGGGAGTGTGCATAACACCAAATGGGTAGGGAGTGTGCATAACACCAAATGGGTAGGGAGTGTGTATCATAGTGAGTTGTGTGGTGGTTCTATCCAGAGAAAGAGAGAGAGAGAGCGGATTGAAGGTTGTGTCTGTATGAAAGACAGTCCTCATCATTAGCAATACCTGGTGCCTTTCTGTGGGGTTTACCTGTGTGTGGGTGGGTGGGTTGGTGTGGGTGGGTTGGTGTGTGTGTGAGAGAGAGAGAGATCTGTGTAGTTTAGTGTACAAGCAGTGCCGTCATACAGTTTGATGGAAGTTGATATCAGAGTGTATTCTTGATAAGAGACGTTGTCATCTGTCTGTACTATAGGCCAGATATTGTTGTTCAGTTGAAGATTCAGAGGTTAGCCTGGTCTCGGATTGGTTTGAGCTATCCCGTCATCTCCTTGGTATGACTGAGAGGCAAGGAGTGGCATGATGGTACAAACAGACTGGTACCCAGGCTATATGTCTTTAACCCAAACTGGTACCCAGGCTATATGTCTTTAACCCAGTTGTCCAGTTAGCAGAGGGACTAGACACCTTGTATCATTTGAATGAAATCTAATTAAATGTTGATATTTCAAATGTCTGTTTGTAAGGTGATCACATCCTACCGAAGGCTGTGGCGGGAGGGGGGCCGGGGGGTCTGATGCTTCGTCCACCGGTTATTGTCATGGAAAAAGACTATCGGTCTCATGATAATGAACCGTTAATTAACATAAATACATTTAGCATCTCCAGGCCTCCGAACAAGCCGCTGATGCGCGCCTTCGGGACATCTACATTTAAAAGTCAAATAAATAAATGTAATATAGCCATTATTTATTTTAAGTCAAACATTATGATGAGAACATTGTGTTTCAGAAGAACAGAATATGAGTTGTCCTACTGTATGTTATCTGGCTATAGGACAGAACAGAATATGAGTTGTCCTACTGTATGTTATCTGGCTATAGGACAGAACAGAATATGAGTTGTCCTACTGTATGTTATCTGGCTATAGGCTTGTTCATTTATCAGACTAGATACTATATGTTATCTGGCTGTAGGCTTGTTCATTCATCAGACTAGATACTATATGTTATCTGGCTATAGGCTTGTTCATTTATCAGACTAGATACTGTATGTTATCTGGCTATAGGCTTGTTCATTCATCAGACTAGATACTGTATGTTATCTGGCTATAGGCTTGTTCATTTATCAGACTAGATACTGTATGTTATCTGGCTATAGGCTTGTTCATTCATCAGACTAGATACTGTATGTTATCTGGCTATAGACTGTAGGCTAGTTCATTTATCAGACTAGATAGTGTATGTTATCTGGCTATAGGCTTGTTCATTTATCAGACTAGATACTATATGTTATCTGGCTATAGACTGTAGGCTTGTTCATTTATCAGACTAGATACTGTATGTTATCTGGCTATAGGCTTGTTCATTCATCAGACTAGATACTGTATGTTATCTGGCTATAGACTGTAGGCTTGTTCATTTATCAGACTAGATAGTGTATGTTATCTGGCTATAGGCTTGTTCATTTATCAGACTAGATAGTGTATGTTATCTGGCTGTAGGCTTGTTCATTTATCAGACTAGATAGTGTATGTTATCTGGCTGTAGGCTTGTTCATTTATCAGACTAGATACTGTATGTTATCTGGCTATGATATGGGCTATAGGCTGTAGACTTGTTCATTTATCTGACAAGATGTGCTCATAAGTCCCATGTAAGATCATTTGAAACAGGTCCGATACACTAGAATGAGAGTTATTTGGCAACTTTAGTTAGCCTCAGTCTGCACACGCTGTTCTCTCATCAAGTGATCATATTTTCACATCAGACTATTCTCAATTTAATACTGTCTTTACTAATATGAAAAATGAGTTGAGATTTAGAATGGCCCATTATGAAATGGGCAGGAACAGGAAACACATGTCATCTGTACCCACTGGAATAGTGAATGGGCAGGAACAGGAAACACATGTCATCTGTACCCACTGGAATAGTGAACGGGCAGGAACAGGAAACACATGTCATCTGTACCCACTGGAATAGTGAACGGGCAGGAACAGGAAACACATGTCATCTGTACCCACTGGAATAGTGAATGGAGGTCGAGCTCTTTCCCACCAGTCCATTTTGCTGCTTCGGTTTTACACATTTTTTTTTGTTGAGAAATTTCACAAAGAAACATATTTCACTAAACTGTTGACAGCCTCTATCTCTCTGCACTCTCCAGAAATAAATGAAGGAGAGAGAGGAGATGGAAACGCACGGTGGAGAGATGGTGGACTCCTAACCGGATCCAAACTAGATGGAACCGGATCAAACCAGATTTAAATGGACTGAAGCGAACTGGAGACTGATTTCTTAGATTTTGTGTTTGTTCTGATTGTGCCTTGGATTCTCTCTCTCTCTCTCTCTCTCTCTCTCTCTCTCTCTCTCTCTCTCTCTCTCTCTCTCTCCTGGATACCCTCTCTCTCTCTCTCTCTCTCCTGGATACCCTCTCTCTCTCTCTCTCTCTCTCTCTCTCTCTCTCTCTCTCTCTCTCTCCTGGATACCCTCTCTCTCCTGGATACCCCTCTCTCTCTCTCTCTCTCTCTCCTGGATACCCTCTCTCTCTCTCTCCTGGATACCCTCTCTCTCCTGGATACCCTCTCTCTCCTGGATACCATCTCTCTCTCTCTCTCCTGGATACCCTCTCTCTCTCTCTCTCTCTCTCTCTCTCTCTCTCTCCTGGATACCCTCTCTCTCCTGGATACCCTCTCTCTCTCTCTCTCTCCTGGATACCCTCTCTCTCTCTCTCTCTCTCTCCTGGATACCCTCTCTCTCCTGGATACCCTCTCTCTCCTGGATACCCTCTCTCTCTCTCTCTCCTGGATACCCTCTCTCTCCTGGATACCCTCTCTCTCTCTCTCTCCTGGATACCCTCTCTCTCTCTCTCTCCTGGATACCCTCTCTCTCCTGGATACCCTCTCTCTCTCCTGGATACCCTCTCTCTCCTGGATACCCTCTCTCTCCTGGATACCCTCTCTCTCTCTCTCTCCTGGATACCCTCTCTCTCTCTCTCCTGGATACCATCTCTCTCCTGGATACCATCTCTCTCCTGGATACCATCTCTCTCCTGGATACCCTCTCTCTCCTGGATACCATCTCTCTCCTGGATACCCTCTCTCTCTCCTGGATACCATCTCTCTCCTGGATACCCTCTCTCTCTCTCTCTCTCCTGGATACCATCTCTCTCCTGGATACCATCTCTCTCCTGGATACCCTCTCTCTCTCTCCTGGATACCATCTCTCTCTCCTGGATACCATCTCTCTCCTGGATACCATCTCTCTCCTGGATACCATCTCTCTCCTGGATACCCTCTCTCTCTCCTGGATACCATCTCTCTCCTGGATACCCTCTCTCTCTCCTGGATACCATCTCTCTCCTGGATACCATCTCTCTCCTGGATACCATCTCTCTCCTGGATACCATCTCTCTCCTGGATACCTCTCTCTCCTGGATACCTTCTCTCTCCTGGATACCCTCTCTCTCCTGGATACCCTCTCTCTCCTGGATACCCTCTCTCTCCTGGATACCCTCTCTCTCTCTCTCTCTCTCTCTCTCTCTCTCTCTCTCTCCTGGATACCATCTCTCTCCTGGATACCCTCTCTCTCTCTCTCTCCTGGATACCCTCTCTCTCTCTCTCTCTCCTGGATACCATCTCTCTCTCTCCTGGATACCCTCTCTCTCTCTCTCCTGGATACCCTCTCTCTCTCTCTCTCTCCTGGATACCATCTCTCTCTCTCTCTCTCCTGGATACCATCTCTCTCCTGGATACCCTCTCTCTCTCTCTCTCTCTCCTGGATACCCTCTCTCTCTCTCTCTCTCCTGGATACCCTCTCTCTCTCTCTCTCCTGGATACCATCTCTCTCTCTCTCCTGGATACCCTCTCTCTCTCTCTCCTGGATACCCTCTCTCTCTCTCTCCTGGATACCCTCTCTCTCTCTCTCTCTCCTGGATACCCTCTCTCTCTCTCTCTCCTGGATACCCTCTCTCTCCTGGATACCCTCTCTCTCCTGGATACCATCTCTCTCCTGGATACCCTCTCTCTCCTGGATACCCTCTCTCTCCTGGATACCCTCTCTCTCCTGGATACCCTCTCTCTCCTGGATACCCTCTCTCTCCTGGATACCATCTCTCTCCTGGATACCCTCTCTCTCCTGGATACCCTCTCTCTCCTGGATACCCTCTCTCTCCTGGATACCCTCTCTCTCCTGGATACCCTCTCTCTCCTGGATACCCTCTCTCTCCTGGATACCCTCTCTCTCCTGGATACTGTCGAAGACAGCAGGTCCGGGACAAGGTAGCACGTCCAGTGAACAGGTCAGAGTTCCATAGCCACAGTCAGAACAGTTAAAACTGGAGCAGCAGCACGACCGGCTGGACAAGGAACAGCCAGGAGTCATCAGGCCAGGTAGTCCTGATGCATGGTCCTAGGGCTCAGGTCCTCTGGGAGGAGAGGGGGAGAGAGAGAATTACAGGGAGCATACTTCAATTAACACGGCACACCAGATAAGACATGAGAATTATACCCAATATAAGAGACTGATCCTAGTCCCCCGGCACATAGATTATTGCTGCATAGATACTGGAGGCTGAGGAGTGGGGGTCCGGGGACACTGTGGCCCTGTCCGATGATACCTCTGTCTTGTTGGGGGGCTGGGAGGAGCCCTGTCTGTCTGCTGGTTGGTGGGCTGGGAGGAGCCCTGTCTGTCTACTGATTGGTGGGCTGGGAGGAGCCCTGTCTATCTGCTGGTTGGTGGGCTGGGAGGAGCCCTGTCTGTCTGCTGGTTGGTGGGCTGGGAGGAGCCCTGTCTGTTGGTTTCTCCCCCAAAACAAATCAGTCGTAGTGATCAATTCTAGACAGGACTGGACAGACAGACAGACTACACTAGACATATAGACTGGACAGACAGACAGACTACACTAGACAGACAGACTGGACAGACAGACAGACTACACTAGACATATAGACTGAACAGACAGACAGACTACACTAGACATATAGACTGAACAGACAGACAGAGACTACACTAGACATATAGACTGGACAGACAGACAGACTACACTAGACATACAGACTGGACAGACAGACAGAGACTACACTAGACATATAGACTGGACAGACAGACAGACTACACTAGACAGACAGACTACACTAGACAGACAGACTGGACATACAGACAGACTACACTAGACATACAGACTGGACAGACAGACAGACTAGACTAGACTGGACAGACAGACAGACTACACTAGACAGACAGACTACACTAGACATATAGACTGGACAGACAGACAGACTACACTAGACATATAGACTGGACAGACAGACAGACTAGACTGGACAGACAGACAGACTACACTAGACAGACAGACTGGACAGACAGACAGAGACTACACTAGACATATAGACTGGACATACAGACAGACTAGACTAGACTGGACAGACAGACAGACTACACTAGACAGACAGACTGGACATACAGACAGACTACACTAGACATACAAACTGGACAGACAGACAGACTAGACTAGACTGGACAGACAGACAGACTACACTAGACAGACAGACTACACTAGACATATAGACTGGACAGACAGACAGACTACACTAGACATATAGACTGGACATACAGACAGACTAGACTAGACTGGACAGACAGACAGACTACACTAGACAGACAGACTGGACATACAGACAGACATACAGACTAGACAGACTAGACTGGACAGACAGACAGACTACACTAGACAGACAGACTACACTAGACATATAGACTGGACATACAGGCAGACTACACTAGACATACAGACTGACAGACAGACAGACTGGACAGACAGACAGACTACACTAGACAGACAGACTACACTAGACATATAGACTGGACAGACAGACAGACTACACTAGACATATAGACTGAACAGACAGACAGACTACACTAGATATATAGACTGGACAGACAGACTACACTAGACATATAGACTGGACAGACAGACAGACTACACTAGACATATAGACTGGACAGACAGACAGACAGACTACACTAGACATATAGACTGGACAGACAGACAGACTACACTTGACATATAGACTGGACAGACAGACAGAGACTACACTAGACAGACAGACTGCACAGACAGACAGACTACACTAGACATATAGACTGAACAGACAGACAGACTACACTAGATATATAGACTGGACAGACAGACTACACTAGACATATAGACTGGACAGACAGACAGACTACACTAGACATATAGACTGGACAGACAGACAGACTGCACTAGACATATAGACTGGACAGACAGACTACACTAGACATATAGACTGGACAGACAGACAGACTACTACACTAGACATATAGACTGGACAGACAGACAGAGACTACACTAGACATATAGACTGGACATACAGACAGACTAGACTAGACTGGACAGACAGACTACACTAGACAGACAGACTGGACAGACAGACAGACTACACTAGACATATAGACTGGACAGACAGACTACACTAGACAGACAGACTGGACAGACAGACAGACTACACTAGACATATAGACTGGACAGACAGACTACACTAGACATATAGACTGGACAGACAGACTACACTAGACATATAGACTGGACAGACAGACAGACTACACTAGACATATAGACTGGACAGACAGACTACACTAGACATATAGACTGGACAGACAGACAGACTAGACATATAGACTGGACAGACAGACTACACTAGACATATAGACTGGACAGACAGACTACACTAGACAGACAGACTACACTAGACATATAGACTGGACAGACAGACTACACTAGACATACAGTGGGGAGAACATGTATTTGATACACTGCCGTTTTTGCAGGTTTTCCTACTTACAAAGCATTTTATTGCATGACATAAGGATTTGATCACCTACCAACCAGTAAGAATTCCGGCTCTCACAGACCTGTTAGTTTTTCTTTAAGAAGCCCTCCTGTTCTCCACTCATTACCTGTATTAACTGCACCTGTTTGAACTAGTTACCTGTATAAAAGACACATGTCCACACACTCAATCAAACAGACTCCAACCTCTCCACAATGGCCAAGACCAGAGAGCTGTGTAAGGACATCAGGGATAAAATTGTAGACCTGCACAAGGCTGGGATGGGCTACAGGACAATAGGCAAGCAGCTTGGTGAGAAGGCAACAACTGTTGGAGCAATTATTGGAAAATGGATGAAGTTCAAGATGAGGGTCAATCACCCTCAGTCTGGGGCTCCATGCAAGATCTCACCTCGGTGGGGCATCAATGATCATCATAATTAATGCAAATTAATTACTTAAAAATCATACAATGTGATTTTCTGGATTTTTGTTTTAGATTCCATCTCTCACAGTTGAAGTGTACCTATGATAAAAAATTACAGACCTCTACATGCTTTGTAAGTAGGAAAACCTGCAAAATCGGCAGTGTATCAAATACTTGTTCTCCCCATTGTATATACTGTGCTGGACAGACAGACAGACTGGGATGTACAGAGAGACAGACTATACTGGACAGACAGACACATTTACTGGGCTGTCAAGCGTAGTCTGTCTGTCTAGTATGTCTGTCTTTCCAGTGTAGTCTCTCTCTCTGTCTCTCTCTCTCTTTCAATTGTTCAAGTCAATTCCATTTGCGTTATTGGCATGATGTAAGAATGTACATATTGCCAAAGCTTACTTTGGAGATTTACAATATTAACATAATTAATAATAATAATGATCAATATTGTCAACAGTAACAACAATAATCAACAATACATTGAACAATAACTTTAAACAGGTTGATTGGTCTGTCAGACACTGTCCCTCATCTATTGGCTGGCAGCAATGTAGTGTGCTGCCAACCCACAGCTCTCTGTGTCCTCCCCCAACAGGACGGGTAGCCTGTCCTCATCAGAGAGGTCTTTGAAATCTTGAATAAGGTTTTACATTTGGGGAAATGACACTCTCTATTTGTTTTATATTTTTGACATTTTGTCAGGAAATGCAGCTCCGTCTCAGGTTCTGCTGTGGTGCAGACCTTTCCCCTATAGGTTTTCCTGTTGTGTAGTGGTGTAGTGGTTTTTCCTGCCATGTTTTCCTGTTGTAAAGTGGTGTAGTGGTTGCACAGCCTTTCCCTACAGGGAGCCAGGTTTTCCTGTTGTGAGGTGGTGTAGTGGTTGCACAGCAGGGAGCCAGGTTTTCCTGTTGTGAAGTGGTGTAGTGGTTGCACAGCCTTTCCTCTACAGGGAGCCAGGTTTTCCTGTTGTGAAGTGGTGCAGTGGTTGCACAGCCTTTCCTCTACAGGGAGCCAGGTTTTCCTGTGTCTACCCTTCTCAATGGCAAGGCTGTTCTCACTGAGCCTGTACGTTGTCAAGGTTTTTCTAAGGTTTTGATCAGTAACCATGTCAAATATTTAGCCACGGTGTACTGACGATTTAGGGACAGATAGCACTGCATTTTGCTTTGTGCTTGTGTTTGTGTTTTCCAAAAAGCAATTTAGTTTTGTTTTTATTGAGTTGTAATTTGGTTTATTCTGATTGATTGGATGCTCTGGTCCTGAGACTTCAGCATGTTAGTAGAACAGGTTAGTGAACTCAGAACCAGCTGGATGAGGGGACTGAGGCTTCAGTGTGTTAGTAGAACAGGTTTGTGAACTCAGGACCAGCTGGACGAGGGGACTGAGGCTTCAGTGTGTTAGTAGAACAGGTTTGTGAACTCAGGACCAGCTGGATGAGGGGACTGAGGCTTCAGTGTGTTAGTAGAACAGGTTTGTGAACTCAGCCCCAGGACCAGCTGGATGAGGGGACTATTTTCTTTGATCAGCTCTTGGCATTGCAGGGCTTGGTAATGATATGAGAGGAGGTCGCTGTATTTTAGATGTTTCCAAAACTGAATTGCTCTTTTTTTAGTTTTTATTATTAGTGGATATTGGGCTAATTCTTCCCTGCATGCATTGTTTGTAGTTTTCCTCTGGACATGTAGGAGAATCTTACAGAACTCTGCATGCAGGGTTTCAATGGGGTGTTTTTCCTATTTGGTGAAATCTTGTATTGTTTTTGTTTTGGACTCCACACCTCGCTGCCATAAAGTGCAATTGGTTCAATGACACATTCAATTAGTTTTAGCCAATTTGCATAGATATTTCAATTCGTATGCTCTCTCCATCTCTCTCTCTCTCTCTGTGTGTGTGTCTCTCTCTCTCTCTCTGTGTGTCTCTCTCTCTCTGTGTGTGTGTCTCTCTCTCTGTGTGTGTCTCTCTCTCTGTGTGTGTGTCTCTCTCTCTGTGTGTGTGTGTCTCTCTCTCTCTCTCTCTGTGTGTGTCTCTCTCTCTCTCTGTGTGTGTCTCTCTCTCTCTGTGTGTGTCTCTCTCTCTCTGTGTGTGTCTCTCTCTCTCTCTGTGTGTGTCTCTCTCTCTCTGTGTGTGTGTGTCTCTCTCTCTCTGTGTGTGTCTCTCTCTCTCTCTCTGTGTGTGTCTCTCTCTCTCTGTGTGTGTCTCTCTCTCTGTGTGTGTCTCTCTCTCTGTGTGTGTGTGTCTCTCTCTCTCTCTGTGTCTCTCTCTCTCTCTCTCTGTGTGTGTGTGTCTCTCTCTGTCTCTGTGTGTGTGTCGTCTCTCTCTCTCTCTCTCTCTCTCTCTCTCTCTCTGTGTGTGTCTCTCTCTCTGTGTGTCTCTCTCTCTCTGTCTCTCTCTGTCTCTCTCTCTCTCTCTCTCTCTCTGTGTGTCTCTCTCTCTCTCTGTGTGTGTGTCTCTCTCTCTCTCTCTCTGTGTGTGTCTCTCTCTCTCTCTGTGTGTGTGTCTCTCTCTCTCTCTCTCTGTGTGTGTCTCTCTGTCTCTCTCTCTCTCTCTCTCTGTGTGTGTGTGTCTCTCTCTCTCTCTCTCTCTCTCTCTCTCTCTCTCTCTCTCTCTCTCTCTCTGACACAAACTTTTCTGTGACACTTTTTTAAATGATTGTTTTGTTTTTGTGATCATTTTTTTAACGCCAAATCAATCCTGTGGCACTGAGATCCAGATCACGGCTTAATGAATGTCTCCTATCAGTCTACACACCCCTCTGTCCCCTCTCCTCTCAGTGGTATACACCCTGTCAGTCTACACACCCCTCTGTCCCCTCTCCTCTCGGTGGTATACACCCTGTCAGTCTACACACCCCTCTGTCCCCTCTCCTCTCGGTGGTATACACCCTGTCAGTCTACACACCGCTCTGTCCCCTCTCCTCTCAGTGGTCTACACCCGGTCAGTCTACACACCCCTCTGTCCCCTCTCCTCTCGGTGGTATACACCCTGTCAGTCTACACACCCCTCTGTCCCCTCTCCTCTCAGTGGTCTACACCCTGTCAGTCTACACACCCCTCTGTCCCCTCTCCTCTCAGTGGTATACACCCTGTCAGTCTACACACCCCTCTGTCCCCTCTCCTCTCGGTGGTATACACCCTGTCAGTCTACAGAAAGTATTCACACCCCTTGACTTTTATCACATTTTGTTGTTACAGCCTGAATTTTGATCTACACACCTCATAAATGTCAGTGGAATTCTGTTTTTCAATTTTTTTACAAATTCATTAAAAATGAAAAGCTGATGTCTTAAGTTAATAAGTATTCAACGTGCTTAACGAGTCACATAATAAGTTGCATGGACTCACTCTGTGTGCAATAATAGTGTTTAACATGATTTTTGAATGACCACCTCATCTCTGTAACCCCACACATACAATTATATGGAAGGTCCCTCAGTCGAGCAGTGAATTTCAAACACAGATTCAACCACAAAGACCTGGGATGTTTTTCCAAACTGATTAGTAGATGTGTAAAAAAGAATATCCCTTTGAGCATGGTGCAGTTATTAATTAGCCTTTTAAGGGTTATCAATACACTACAAAGATACAGATACAAAGAGTCCTAACTCAGTTGCCGGAGAGGAAGGAAACCGCTCAGGGATTTCACCATGAGGCCAATGGTGACTTTAAAACAGTTACAGAGTTTAATGGCTGTGATAAAAGAAAACTGAGGATGGATCAACAACACTGCAGTTACTCCACAATACTAATCTTAAATGACAGAGTGGAAAGAAGGAAGCCTGCACAGAACAAAAATATTCCAAAACATGCATCCTGCATCCAGGTAATATTGCAAAAATTGAGGCAAATAAATATTTTTTATGTTCTGAATATGAAGTGCTGGATTTTCCACAAACTTAACACACCATTAAGTACCACTCTTCATATTTTCAAGCATGGTGGTGGCTGCATCATGTTATGGGTATGCTTGCCATCAGCAAGGACTGGGGAGTTTTTTTAAAGATGAAACGGAATAGAGCTGAGCACAGGCAAAATCCTAGAGGAAAACCTGGTTCAGTCTGCTTTCCACCAGACACAGGGAGACAAATTCACCTTTCAGCAGGACAATAAGCTAAAACACAAGGCCAAATATACACTGGGAGATGAATTCACCTTTCAGCAGGACAATAAGCTAAAACACAAGGCCAAATATACACTGGAGTTGCTTACAGTGAATGTTCCTGAGTGACCTAGATACAGTTTGGACTTAAATCGGCTTGGAAATCTATGGCAAGACTTCAAAAAATGTGTGTCTAAGAATGATCAACAACCAACTTGACAGAACTAGAATCATTTTTTTAAAGAATATTAGGAAAATATTGAACAATTTAGGTGTGCAAAGCACTTAGAGATGTACCCTAAAATACTCACAGCTGTAATCGCTGACAACGGTGATTCTAACATGTATTGACTCAGGGGGGTGAATACTTATCTAATCAAGATATATTAGTGTTTTATTTTTCATTCATTTGTAATAAATGTTAGCATTTTTCTTCCACTTTTTAACATGACAGATTATTTTGTGTAGATAGTTGACCAAAAATGACAATGAAATCTATTTTAATCCCACTTTGTTACGCAGAAAAAGTCAAGGAGTGTGAATACTTTCTGAAGGTACTGTACATGTTATTTAATGATATGTGACAGCTATAGTACCTGATGTGTGTCCCATGTCACAGTTGCCCTCTGGGGTCTGCAGGGGTCAGGGGTGAGAGGTCACCGTGGGGGGGTCCTTACTCTACCCCTTACATGGAGGGGTGACGGGGACTCGTCTTTGTTAGTTTGTATACTTTTATATAAAAATAAGAGTTAATGGAAAAAAACTAAACCTGAATGTTCATTTGTCTGTTAGTTACCATGACAACGATGATGATATTTTAAGGAAATAAACTGTTGTGTTTTCAGAACTCTTGTCTTTTCTTCGCTCAACTAAATGTCAGATTCAGTGGTTTTAGTTTGTGTGTGGTTGTCTGAAATGGCTTCTGGTCTGCAGTAGTTCACTACAGGAGCAGCATCTGAGATTGGCTCACAGTGTCATATTCTTCACTCCCGCTGAAAAGATACAGGCTTCAGTTCCAGCCCTGTACTAACACACTATTCAACTAATCAACTGGTCATCAATACCTTGATTAGCTGAATCAGGCTGTAAGTAAACACTGCACCCCCTGTATGTCTCCAGGACCAAAACCAGATGGCTCTTCTGATTTCATAGTGTTCATGTCTCAACCGGAGTGACCTTCTAGCAAAATATCCGTTGAATGGTGTTATGAATCCCTTTGTCCTTGCAGTCTAGGGGGGATGGAAACGCGACACATAACATAGCTCATGCAAAGCATAATAGTGAAAAAGTGAGAACGAAAAAAACCACAGACAACTTAAATCTACCGTCAAACACTCATGGTTTATTTTTAAACACACGGTAAAGGGGAGGGGGAAAAGGGGTTGAGCTGGACCCAAGGAAAGAAACAAATATCCCAAAACACCCCTAAGCTAGACTAGCCTACTACAATACAAACCAACCAAACATACAGTGGGTGGTCCGCCCAGTTCTAACCAGTGTATTTAGACAAAGTGTACCTACGGGTAATGTAGGCCCATGGACTACTTGGCTTGGTACCCCCTTTTCCCACCATCAAACAAACAGTCAATCACCATAACAAAACTCACAGGATAACGGACAATGTGACATGTAGCTGCAAAAACAAAAGAGAGATCTCTGCTACAAATAGAGAGAGACAAAGTGATCTCTGCATACAAATAGAGAGAGATCTCTGCATACAAATAGAGAGAGATCTCTGTGCATATAAATAGAGAGAGATCTCTGCATACAAATAGAGAGAGATCTCTGTGCATACAAATAGAGAGAGATCTCTGCATACAAAATAGAGAGAGATAGAGAGATCTGTGCATACAAATAGAGAGAGATAGAGATATATCTGCATACAAAATAGAGAGAGAGAGAGATCTCTGCATACAAATAGAGAGAGATCTCTGTGCATACAAATAGAGAGAGATAGAGATATATCTGCATACAAAATAGAGAGAGAGAGAGATCTCTGCATACAAATAGAGAGAGATCTCTGCATACAAATAGAGAGAGAGATCTCTGCATACAAATAGAGAGAGAGATCTCTGCATACAAATAGAGAGAGATCTCTGCATACAAATAGAGAGAGAGATCTCTGCATACTGTGGCAAACCTCCTCTGGGTTAGGAGCGTTTGTCACAAATTAAGTGGTAAACTGTCACCAAATCACCCAAAAATGAGAGTTCTTTCGAACAGGACAGTACCTGGGTGTTTGTTTCTCCGTCCTGGTCCACCCAGGCCGTAGGCGAGGTCAAGGATAGCAGGGTTCGGTACACGAATCGGGTTCTCGGTAGGTCCAGATCCAAACGCCAACAAGTAAGTCCAAAACAATCCAGCTCATACACGGTAAATCCAGCCAATCTCTATTGTCTCTTTCTCTATTGTTCATAGATCCTTCCAGCACTCTCTCTCTTCCTGGTTTTTCTTGACCCTTTATCTGTGGGTCGGCTCCACCTTCTGAGGGTTCCCCTTGCTTCTGGGACTTGTAGTTTTGGCGGTCGGCCCTTTTGTGATCTGTAGTTCTGACAGGGGTGGCCATTTTAGTGATCGGGCAGAGCCCGTTTATTAGTTCTGCTCTCACATATCTGCCATTTATCACTCGACCCCCTTCTTTGCCACACATCTCTCCCCCTAGATCCGACCCCCTAGGTCGGGCTACCGCAGCAAAATATGCGTGCATGCGGGATAACCCATCCATGTTTCCCATTTCCTTCCCTGCTCTGTGTTTCAAGTCTAATGTTAAACGGTTGGAGACTCAAAAACCACCGCATCACCCGAGCGTTCTTCTCTTTAGCCCTATGCATCCAGGTGAGTGGGGCATGGTCACTGATGAGGGTGAAGTGGCGCCCCAGCAGGTAGTACTTCAGGCTTTCTAGAGCCCACTTTACTGCCAGCGCCTCTTTCTCAACGACTGAGTAGTTGGTTTCCCGTGGTTCCAGCTTCCTGCTTAAAAACAGGATGGGGTGTTCCACCCCTTCTACCTCTTGGGATAGCACTGCTCCCAAGCCGACCTCTGAGGCATCCGTCTGAACCACAAACTCTTTCTCAAAGTCTGGTACCACCAGCACTGGATTACAGCAGAGAGCCTCCTGTAATGTCCTAAATGCTTTGGTGGCCCTTTCATCCAATTTGACCATGTTTGGCCCTCTGGCTCTAGTCATGTTGGTAAGTGGGGCGGCCACTGTGGCATAACTTGGGATGAACTTCCGGTAGTAACCGGTCAGCCCTAGGAAGGCTCGGACCTGCTTCTTATTTACGGCCATTCTCGGCCATTCTCTAATTGCCTTCACCTTCTTATGTTGGGGTTTGATTAACCCTCTTCATATTGTTGTTTTATTCCTTTTGCTTATTTTCTGAATAACTGTAAGATGTAAATATTGTGTCGTTCCTGGAAGCTGTTGCCGTAGTGATAACCAAAAGATACCTGTGTTCCCAATCTGGGCTGTAGATCCCCACGTCATCTAAATAAGCTGCGGCGTATGCTTTGTGCGGTTTTAGGACTTTGTCCATGAGCCGTTGAAAGGTGGCTGGGGCCCCGTGTAAGCCGAATGGCATGGCGGTGTATTGAAACAAACCGTCAGGTGTTGCAAAGGCTGTCATTTCTTTGGCCCTGGGGGTCAGAGGAATTTGCCAGTACCCTTTTGTCAGATCAAGGGTCGTAATGTACCGAGCATTACCAATTTTCTCCAGTAGTTCATCTACTCGGGGCATGGGGTAGGCATCAAACTTGGAGATTTCATTTACCTTCCGAAAGTCGTTACAGAACCGCAAAGACCCATCGGGCTTGGAGACCATCACAATTGGGCTAGACCACTCACTATGTGACTCTTCGATCACTCCAGCTGTCAACATTTTCTCCGTCTCTGCTCTAATCGCGGCCCGTCGAGCCTGGGGTACCCGATATGGCCTCATACTCACTTTTCTCCCTTGTAGGGAAACGATATCATGAGCCGTAACCTCAGTTCGGCCAGGTACCTCTGAAAACACATCTCTGTTTTTCTGGATCAGGGTCTTTACTTCTTGCACTTGCGCTGGGGACAGAGTGGGTGAAATATTTACTTTGGCTGTCTCCTGAGTGTGTGTGGGGTATGTGACCATTAGTGTTTCTCTCTCTCTCCATGCTTTTAACAGGTTTATGTGATAAATCTGTTCCTGGGGCCGTCGACCTGGCTGTCGGATCCGATAATTGACTTCTCCTATTCTCTCCAGTACTTCATATGGTCCTTTCCATGTGGCTAGTAGTTTACACTCTACCGTGGGGATCAGCACTAACACCTTATCTCCCGGTTGAAATTCCCTCAGGGTAGCCTGCCGGTTATAAGTGTGCCACTGGTGCTCCTGTGCTTGTCTCATGTGCTCTCTGACGATGGGCATGACTGTGGCTATCCTGTCTTGCATTGCTGTGACGTGCTCTATGACACTAGTATACGGGGTGGATTGGTGCTCCCAGGTTTCCCGGGCGATGTCTAAGATTCCCCGGGGATGCCTCCCATATACCAGCTCAAAGGGAGAAAACCCCAGCGAGGCTTGAGGAACCTCTCTAATGGCAAACATCAGATACAGCAACATGCAATCCCAGTTTTTCCCATCCTTATCGATTACCTTCCTGAGCATTGACTTCAGGGTTCGGTTGAATCTCTCAACCAGCCCGTCCGTCTGAGGATGGTAAACCGATTTCCTCAACTGTTTCACCTGCCACAGTTTACAATGGTCCACCATAAGGCGGGACATAAAGGGGGTCCCCTGGTCGGTAAGGATCTCCTTTGGAACCCCTACCCTGGTGAACAAGAGCACTAATTCCTTTGCGGTATTTTTGGAAGCCATCGTCCGAAGAGTAATGGCTTCTGGGTAGCGAGTGGCATAATCTAGAATGACCAGAATGTATTGGTGCCCTCTGGCGGATTTGGGTATTGGGCCCACTAAATCCATCGCTATCCTCTCAAATGGCGTTTCAATTATGGGGAGTGGCACTAACGGGCTTCTAACAGCTGGTCGGGGAGCTGTTAACTGGCACTCCGGGAACTCTCCACAATGCCGAGCCACTTCAGCTTGAATTCCTGGCCAGTAAAACCTCCTTACAATCCGGTCTCGGGTTTTATTGATACCAAGGTGTCCACCCAGAATGTGCCCATGAGCTAGATCCAGTACTGTCCTCTGGTACCGAGTGGGAACCAACAACTGTTCCACCACATCAACCCCTATTTTTGAGACTCTGTACACCAAACCCTTTTTCATGATGAAGTGGGGAAAACTATCAGGCATCATCCCAACATTTATGGGAGTACCATCTACAACCTGCACATCTGCTCTGGCTTGCTGCAGGGTTGGATCCTGGTTTTGGGCCGTACCGAAATTAGTCAAGGACCCTGCCAGGTCTGCTGGTTCTAGATCGTCGTCCTCTGGATTCAGATCGACCCCAGCCCCACTAGTACCGGGCTGTTCGTTATCAGCGAGGTTTGCCACTTCATCCTCCTCCCCTACTAGCACCTGTGATGTTGTCCCCTGGGAGACCTCTTTTCTTGGCTTTGGTTGAAGGCCCCATGCTTCTTCCTGCTTGGTCAGGGGTACAGGCCGTGGGGTACAGACGGGTATCCCCATGAATACATGTAACACTGATATCCTGTCTTGTATCCAGTTTATGATTCGGCACTAGGCTTGCAACGACCAGGGTTAGCATACTGCCGGAATCCAGCAGTGCTTCAACCTCTTTCCCTTCAACCTTCACCCTGCACATATGTTTGTTTATTGATCTTTCAAGTACAGTGGTTACAACAGGACATGCATACCGTATATCATCTTCATTTTCACCGAGGTTACATTGCATTGGCTCTTCTTTAATAGGACCGTAGGCTGCAATATGTCCTGGTTGATTACAATTGTAACAGATAATAGGGGTTCGGGGGGGAGACCCCCTCAACACCCAGTCCCGGTTTCCGTTTTTTCCCTTAGTGTCTCGGCCTGATTCTGATTCTTTCCTCATGGCCCCACACTGCTCTCTTCCCCCTCTATATGTTGGGACAGCCTTACCCTGTCCGCTGGTTCGCCCAGGCTTGGGGAACGGGAATCTTTCCTCCTGTGCCTGCTCAGCTGTTCCTGCCGTACAATACCGTTCAACCAGGCCCACGAGATGGTCGGCGGAAAGTACCTCGTTCTGGCCAACCCATCGTCTCACTTCTTGGGGTAGACCTCGCTGAAACTGGTTGAGTACGATGGTCTCGACGATCTCGGCGGATGACCGGGTCTCTGGTCGCAACCATTTCCGTGCCAGGTGAATCAAGTCGAACATCTGTGTTCGTGGGGGTTGTCCCGGTCGGTTGGACCACTGGTTGAAGCGGTGTGCCCTCACGGTATCGGTCACTCCCAGTCTAGTCAGGATCTCTCCCTTTAGTTTATCGTAATCCTGTGCATCTTTCAACTCCAGGTCGAAATACGCTTTTTGAGCGTCCCCTGCCAGGTATGGTGCCAGAAGCCCTGCCCATTCTTCTTTCGGCCACTTCTCCCTCTCTGCCGTCCTTTCGAAGGTGGTAAGATATGCTTCCACATCATCCTGCGCTGTTATTTTTTGAAGAAAATGATTGGCCCTCCTCTGGGTATTTGCAGCTGGTAATTGAGCCCCAATTTGGTCCGCTAGCCCCTTTAGGCCTTCTCTTAACTCCCGGGTGTTTCTCTCTTGCTCTTCTCTGAGCAGCTGGTAGGTGCGGTGCTGGACCTGTAACGTGTCCTGATACATTCGCATTGCATCCTGATGAGCTATTTGTTGAGCTCTAGTTGCCTCTTGTTGGGTGGCCGCCGCTTGTAACAGGGCCTGTATGGCTCCCTCCATACTCATTTTCCTGAGAAACTGTGTTAACCAAACAAAGCCACAAAAAAAAACCTGACTCCCCTTTGGAGTGCTAACTGAACATTTTTTATTTTTCTTCTACCTAACCAATGGTATGGTTAGTCCATGCCCGCATTCTCCACCACGTGTGGCAAACCTCCTCTGGGTTAGGAGCGTTTGTCACAAATTAAGTGGTAAACTGTCACCAAATCACCCAAGAATGAGTCCTGTTCTTTCGAACAGGACAGTACCTGTGTGTTTGTTTCTCCGTCCTGGTCCACCCAGGCCGTAGGCGAGGTCAAGGATAGCAGGGTTCGGTACACGAATAGGGTTCTCGGTAGGTCCAGGTCCAAACGCCAACAGGTAAGTCCAAAACAATCCAGCTCATACACGGTAAATTCAGCCAATCTCTATTGTCTCTTTCTCTATTGTTCATAGATCCTTCCAGCACTCTCTCTCTCTCTCTTCCTGGTTTTTCTTGACACTTTATCTGTGGGTCGGCTCCACCTTCTGAGGGTTCCCCTTGCTTCTGGGACTTGTAGTTTTGGCGGTCGGCCATTTTGTGATCTGTAGTTCTGACAGGGGTGGCCATTTTAGTGATCGGGCAGAGACCGTTTATTAGTTCTGCTCTCACATATCTGCCATTTATCACTCGACCCCTTTCTTTGCCACAATACAAATAGAGAGAGATCTCTGCATACAAATAGAGAGATATAGAGAGATCTCTGTATACAAATAGAGAGATATAGAGAGATCTCTGCATACAAACAGAGAGAGATGGAGAGATCTCTGCATACAAACAGAGAGAGATGGAGAGATTTCTGCATACAAATAGAGCGAGATAGGGACATCTGCATACAAATAGAGAGAGACAGAGAGATCAAGCTCCAGAGAAAACAAGAGAGATAGGGAGATCTCTGCATACAAATAGAGAGAGATCTCTGTATACAAATAGAGAGAGATCTCTGCATACAGATAGAGAGAGATAGAGAGATCTCTGCATACAAATAGAGATGGAGATAGAGAGATCTCTGCATACAAATAGAGAGAGATCTCTGCATACAAAGAGAGAGAGATCTCTGCATACAAATAGAGAGAGATCTCTGCATACAAAGAGAGAGAGAAAGAGAGATCTCTGCATACAAACAGAGAGAGAGAGAGAGATCTCTGCATACAGAGAGAGAGAGACAGAGAGATCTCTGCATACAAAGAGAGAGAGACAGAGAGATCTCTGCATACAAAGAGATAGAGAGACAGAGAGATCGAGCTCCAGAGAAAACAAGAGAGATAGGGAGATCTCTGCATACAAATAGAGAGAGATAGAGAGATCTCTGCATACAAATAGAGAGAGATAGAGAGATCTCTGCATACAAATAGAGAGAGATAGAGATATCTCTGCATACAAATAGAGAGAGACAGAGAGATCGAGCTCCAGAGAAAACAACTGACTGGGGTTTTAAACCAAGGGAAAGGGGATGTGATTGGGTAATGGAAACGGGAGGAGGTGTGTCTTCAGTTTGATGACTGATTGGGGAATGATGATTGCCACCTGTGAGGGGAGAAGGAGAGCAAAGAAATACACACACACAGGATACCTGTAGCCGTAACAACCGACATGCGCACCTTGAGATTTAAATTTGAGAAAATTACCGGCTCGGGCGTCTAATCACTGCAGCCCACAAAATACTGGTGTACCTCTCGCGTTTCACCACGCCTACAAATGTCCAGGTGTGTGTTGGACCGAAGCTGTATTCATGTAAATAGAGCTACCAGGGGAGCTGTCTCTCCTCATGGCCGGTTCCTCACACCACGACCTGTCAACTCTCTGTAGTCACCTTCCTCACACCACAATACGACCTGTCAACTCTCTCTAGTCACCTTCCTCACACTACAATATGACCTGTCAACTCTCTCTGGTTACCTTCCTCACACTACAATACGACCTGTCAACTCTCTGGTTACCTTCCTCACACCACAATACGACCTGTCAACTCTCTGTAGTCACCTTCCTCACACCACAATACGACCTGTCAACTCTCTGTAGTCACCTTCCTCACACCACAATACGACCTGTCAACTCTCTGGTTACATTCCTCACACCACAATACGACCTGTCAACTCTCTCTATAGTCACCTTCCTCACACTACAATACGACCTGTCAACTCTCTCTAGTCACCTTCCTCACACTACAATACGACCTGTCAACTCTCTCTATAGTCACCTTCCTCACACCACAATACGACCTGTCAACTCTCTCTATAGTCACCTTCCTCACACCACAATACGACCTGTCAACTCTCTCTATAGTCACCTTCCTCACACCACAATACGACCTGTCAACTCTCTCTATAGTCACCTTCCTCACACCACAATACGACCTGTCAACTCTCTCTATAGTCACCTTCCTCACACCACAATACGACCTGTCAACTCTCTCTATAGTCACCTTCCTCACACCACAATACGACCTGTCAACTCTCTCTATAGTCACCTTCCTCACACCACAATACGACCTGTCAACTCTCTCTATAGTCACCTTCCTCACACTACAATACGACCTGTCAACTCTCTCTATAGTCACCTTCCTCACACCACAATACGACCTGTCAATCAGAAAACCAGTCAGTATCTGGTGTGACCACCATTTGCCTCATGCAACACGGCAAATCTCCTTCGAATAGAGTTAATCAGGCTGTTGATTGGGTCTGAGGAATGTTATCACTCTCCTCTTCAATGGCTGTGTGAAGTTGCTGGATATTGGCGGGAACTTGAACACGCTGCCTTACATGTAGATCCAGAGCATTGAAAACATGCTCAATTGGTGACATGTCTGGTGAGTATGCAGGCCATGGAAGAACTGGGACATACTGCCAAATTCTCTCAAAAGATGTTGGAGGCGGCTTATGGTAGAGAAATTAACATTAAATTATCTGGCAACAGCTCAGATGGACATTCCTGCAGTCAGCATGCCAATTGCACTCTCCCTCAAAACTTGAGACATCTGTGGCATTGTGTTGTGTGTTAAAACTGTGTTGTGATTTCAGGCCCTTCTTATGAACGATTATCTCCTTTATAAACAAGTCTTATGAATGGACATTTTTCTTTCTACAGCTTATCAGCGTATTAAATTCTCAATATGTAAAAACCTAATATGTGCCCCCTTTTGATGATGCTTATTATGCATTATGGTTGAACCAAAATATTACATGTAACAAAACAATTTAATAAAATGGGAAACAATTATATATATATATTTGAAATTGAATTAAACAATAATGTATGTTGATGCTAATATTATGTACAATATTCAGTAAAGTGTTGTTTTTAACAGTTTCACTCAATTCATTCTAATTAACTTAATAATTATGACACCCCCTTTGTATTTTACATGTGTAACTAGGACGCTGTTTTATATTTAACCTTTATTTAACTAGGCAAGTCAGTTAAGAACAAATTCTTATTTACAATAATGGCCTAGGAACAGTGGGTTAACTGCCTTGTTCAGGGGCAGAACGACAGATTCATACCATGTCAGCTCGGGGATTCAATCTAGCAACCTTTCAGGTACTGGCCCAATGTTCTAACCACTAGGCTACCTGCCGACCCTAGCCTGGTTGAAGCATTCATGACATTCCCCTGAAGAAGGCACAGTGATGCCGAAATGTTGGTGATTTACCCAATAAATTACTGGGAGCTAATAGTGTGCGACTCTTTATTTCTATAGCTGATAGTTTATTCTCCGTTAGTCAGTACCTCTACATAAAATGATTTTCTGTGGTTGTGCGCCAGCTCATGTTTATTGTGTAACAAAACATTTTAGAGACACCTTTTATTGTCCCCAACACAAGGTGCACCTCTGTAATGATCATGCTGTTAAATCAGCATCTTGATAATCCATCCACCTGACAGGTGTGGCATATCTTGGTAAAGGAGAAATGCTCACTAACAGGGATGTAAACAAATTTGTGCACACATTCTGAGATAAATAAGCTTTTATGTGCATTGAACATTTCTGGGATCTTTTATTTCAGCTCATGAAACATGGGACCAATACTTTACATGTTGCATTTATTTTTTTGTTCAGTGTAGTAAGGAATTGTAGTTTCCAAGATGCCAATATTATACATAGTTTAGCGCAAAAAAGGTGATAATTAACTACAATATCCATAAGCCATTGTTCCTACTTGATGGAGACCAAGAGAAGAAAGAAGAGCGTGCGATGGAGAGGGAGAGTAGCAGTTGGAAGGTCGAAAGGTGCCAACAGACATGGCATATCTGCTTCTAGCGCCTAAGCATCATTGCAGTATTTATTTATTTTTTGTTATTTCTGACATTATTATCCCAGAACGTTTGTTTTTGTTATTACATACAGAAATAACTTTTGGATATCAGAGCAGCTGTAACTCAACAGCATTCTGACCAGAAATGTGACTTTCCCAAATTTGATATTTTGTTCGTATCTCCCCAAGGCAATTGAACTTATCCCAGAGGCTGCTCTAAGATGCCGCAAGCAGAGAAGAGGTATTCAGAGTGGACTTCTAGTCCGACTCAGGAGGCGGGCACACCACCCACCGCTTCGAGTATATTACTCTCTAATGTTCAGTATCTGGACAATGAAGTAGATGAGCTCCAGAGAGACATCAGGGACTGTAAAACAATCTGTTTCACAGAATCATGGATCTCTACTGTCCCCGTCCATACAGCCAGCTGGGTTCCCAGTACATTGCACAGTTAGGAATAAAGAACTGTCTGGGAAGAAGAAAGGCAGTGGTGTGATTGTGATAACGTACAGAAACTCAAGTCCTTTTGTTCACCTGACCTAGAATACCTCACAATCAAATGCCGACCATACATCAGGTATGAAGTTAAGACCCAGATGCAGACCACGTCGAATAAACAATAGTTTAATATTCCAACAGGGGCAGGCAATAGACAGGTCAAGGCAAGCAGAGGTCAGTAAACTAGAGGTGGGGCAACAGTACTGGGTGGCAGGCAGGCTCAGAGTCAGGGTAAGGCAGAGTAGTTAGGCAGGGTACGAGACTATAGGACTTGAGAGGCAAGGGTCAAAACCATTATTAGGGTAGGAGACAGTGTTAAGTACCTCAATGGACCGTAAAGGTAATCAGTCTTCAAACTATCATCACCGTGCCCTTAAGGAAATCTCAAATATTATGGACACATTAGAAATAGTGGATATTTGGAGACTAAAAAACCTAGTGAGATATACATGGAGGAGACTTAAAACTTGTTGAGGATAGGGGGCAGTATTTTCACTTTGGATGAATTGCGTGCCAATAGTGAACTGCATCAAACTCTGTCCTAGATTGCTAATATATGCATATTATTATTACTATTGGATAGGAAACACTCTGAAGTTTCTAAAACTGTTTGAATTATATCTGTGAGTATAACAGAACTCATAGGGCAGGCAATCTTCCAAACAAGAAGTGAAATTCTGAAAGTTGAGGCAACTTTGACGTCATCGCTCCTTCCTTTCCCAACAAGATATGGATCTGGAAGCACTTCCTACACCTTCCACTAGATGTCCTCATTCAGTAGAAAGTGTAATGGAGCATTTGCTGTGAACTTTGACCTAATGGGAGGGAAAATAGTCACTGTCCCAACAGAATGCAATTTCCCTGTGGCGCATTTGTCTGTGGGTGCCACCGTCGTTCCATTTGGCTCCAGATGAATACGTATGATCCGGTTGGAACGTTATTGGATATATATGATAATAACATCCTGAAGATTGATTCTCTACTTAGTTTGACCAGTTTATTCGACCTGGAATATATCTTTTGGAAGTTTTCGTACGAGTTATCTTGGACCAGCAGTCAGTTTTTGGGCACGTGAGCTGAAAGTGATAGCACATGCAGCTACTTGGACACTAGTATTGGACATTATGGAACAAAACAATGATTTATTGTGGAACTAGGACTCCTTGCACTACATTCTGATGAAAGATCATCAAAGGTAAGGGAATATTTACGTTGTAATTTCGTATTTCTGTTGACTCCAACATGGCGGTTACGTCTGAGCGCCGTCTCAGATTATTGCAATGTTAGGCTTTTTCCGTAACGTTTTTAAAAAATCTGACACAGCGGTTGCATTAAGAACCAGTGTATCTTTAATTATATGTAGAACATGTATCT
Source organism: Oncorhynchus tshawytscha (assembly GCF_018296145.1). Lineage (NCBI taxonomy): Eukaryota > Metazoa > Chordata > Actinopteri > Salmoniformes > Salmonidae > Oncorhynchus > Oncorhynchus tshawytscha. Next base: position 1,402,831 of record NC_056433.1, on the reverse strand, counting down.
TTAGTCAAAGTTTATGATGAGTATTTCTGTTATCTGACGTAGCTTTCTATAATTCCTCCGGATATTTTGGAGGAATTTCTGAACATGGCGTCAATGTAAACCGAGATTTGTGGATATAAATATGCATATTATCGAACAAAACATAAATGTACTGTGTAACATGTCATATTAGTGTCATCTGATGAAGATTTTCAAGAGGTTAGTGATTCATTTTATTTCTAATCCTGCTTTTGTGATTTTATCTTTGGCTGGAAAAAATGGCTGCGTTTTTTCTTTGGTTTGGTGGTGGTCTAACAAATACATGTTGTGTTTTCGCTGTAAAACATTTTAAAAATCTGACATGATGGGTAGATGAACAAGATGTTTATCTTTCATTTGAGGTGTTGGACTTGTTAATGCGTGAAAGTTAAATATTTCTAAAGAAAATTTTTGAATTCCCTGCACCACCTTTTCAGCTGAACAGGGGGGTGGAGTTCCCTGAGGGGAACTCCTTGCCCCAACAGGTTTTAATCAAGCAATTCGTCTTGACTTCTTTCTTGTCTCTTTCTCTCTTGCATCAAAGGTTCAAAAAGTTTTAATAGGAGGCAGAATGCGATCGGATCATCATCTAATTGGCATTCACATAACTCATAGATTTTCCACGTGGACGGGGATATTGGAAATTGAATCAAAGTTTACTGAAGGACAACTTATTTTTAACTACGACAAAATCATGTATAACGGATTTTTTCCAGTATAATATAGGTTCAGCAAATCCCCTTATTGTTTGGGATACCTTTAAATGAACCTTCAGAGGTCATTCAATTCAATATTCATCAATAATAAAAAAGCAGTTTCTTGCTAAAGAGACAAGAGTAACAAGGGAAATCCATGAACTAATAGTACATCTAGATAGCAATAAAAACAACACTACAGAGATACAAAATAAGTTAGAGGAAAAACAAGAAGAACTTGAGGAACTTATTCAAGAACGATCTAATGTAATCTATTACAAAAATAAAGCAAACTGGATGGAATATGGAGAAAAATGCACAAAATTCTTCCTGAATCTTCAATACAGGAACGCTAACAAAAATAATTTGCAGAACCTCGTTACTGAAGACGGAGTCATCTATGATTCTCTGAATTATATTTTAATAGAGGAAGCTGATTATTTAGGCAGATATTCTCTTTTCCGTCTCATCCTCTCCCTTGAAGATTACGGTAAGGAATTCTTCCCAAATAATGTAAAAAATTGAAAATTAGCAAATGTACAGAAAGATCAGTGTGAAGGCCAAATTACAGTGGAGGAACTTTTTGAGGCTATTAAATCCTTTCAGTCTGGAAAAACCCCAGGGCTTGATGGCATACCAGTAGGTATATCAAGTGTTTTTTTTTTATATACTAAAAGCTCCATTGTTAGATTGTTTTAACTACTCCTATAGAAATGGTAGTTTGTCAGGTACTCAGCAGGAAGGTCTGATTTCTCTATTATTAAAACAAGACCCAGATGGAAAATATAAAGACCCTGTCTAAAAAACTGGAGGCTGGAGGCCCCTTATGCTTCAATGTTGTGATGCAAAAATACTAGCAAAATGCATAGCACTCAGAATTAATAGGGTTTTACCAGGTATTTTTCATCCTGATCAGACAGGTTTTTTACATGGACGATACATTGGAGATAATATACGACAACTACTAGAAATAATAGAACATCATGAAACATCTAAGAAGCCAGGCCTGGTATTTATAGCGGATTTTGAAAAGGAATTTCATTAAGTAAGACTGGATTTTATTTATAAATGCCTGGATTATAAAATGGGTAAAAATATGTATAGCAAACGCAGGTGCAAAATAGTAAATAACGGCTACTTCGCAGAGTTTTGAATTGTCAAGAGGAGTTAAATTAGGGTGTCCGCTGTCACCATATCTATTCGTTATGGCCATCAAAATGCTAGCTTTTAATAACTTCTTATGGCTGCAGGGTCAGTATTGAGTAGCTTGGATGAAAGGTGCCCAGAGTAAACAGCCTGCTCCTCAGTCTCAGTTGCTAATATATGTATATTATTATTAGTATTGGATAGGAAACACTCTGAACTTTCTAAAACTGTTTGAATGATGTCTGTGAGTATAACAGAACTCATAGGGCAGGCAAACTTCCAAACAGGAAGTGAAATTCTGTTAATGATGTCTGTGAACTCATATGGCAGGCAAAAACCAGAGAAGAAATCCAAACAGGAAGTGAGAAATCTGAGGTTGGTCGATTTTCAACTCAGGCCCTATTGAATTCACAGTGGGATATGGATGAAGTTGCACTTCCTAGGGCTTCCATTAGATGTCAACTGTCTTTAGAAACTTGAATGAGGCTTCTATTGTGTTGTGGGCCTGAATAAGAGCTGAATGAGTCAGGTTACTGGCAGAGAGCCATTTCCTGGTCACACGCATTCCACATGATATCGATCCTTGGAGGGTTCGGGTTCATGTTTTTTGGCCTGGTGGGAGAACTGTCAATGTGCCCTTGAGCAGGGCATTGACCATGGATGCTTCTGTGTGTCGCTCTGAATGGGAGTCTGTTGGATGACTGGTATGATGTAGTTGTTGAGCGGCTTCACTGCAAGTACATTGTATGTTTTGGAAATTCAATAAATGTAAAAAAAATGTAAAAAAATATATATACATATATTTATATCATATTTGTGGAGGAATGTAACTGTTTTGGGTGATATTTGATGTTAATTTGTGATAAATACACAGGGAATAATGGGGAAGATTGGCGACACCTGGAGGGGGGTGGAGACAATCACAAAGACGACATTTATTGGATATTTCAAACTTTTTTAACAAATCAAAAACTGAAAAATTGGGCGTGCAAAATTAGCTTAATTAAGGGGGCTGAATAATTTTGCACGCCCAATTTTTCAGTTTTTTGATTTGTTAAAAAAGTTTGAAATATCCAATAAATGTTGTTCCACTTCATGATTGTGTCACACTTGTTGTTGATTCTTCACAAAAAAAATACAGTTTTATATCTTTATGTTTGAAGCCTGAAATGTGGCAAAAGGTCGCAAAGTTCAAGGGGGCCGAATACTTTCGCAAGGCACTGTATATTCACCCTCAAGCGGATACCACGACGGCCCTCAAGGAACTACACTGGACTTTGTGCAAACTTGAAACCACATATCCTGAGGCTGCATTTATTGTAGCTGGGGATTTTTTAACAAAGCAAATTTTTGTAAAATGCTACCGAAGTTCTATCAACTCATGCTTCCAAAACTCGACCATTGTTACTCTCCCTTCCGGGATACCTACAAGGCCCTCCCCCGCCCTCCCTTCGACAAATCAGATCACAATTCCATTCTACTCCTCCCTCCCTATAGGCAGAAACTCAGCATGGGTGCTCCCTGTTTAAGGTCTAATCAACACTAGTCTGACCAATCAGAATCCATGCTTCAAGATTTTTTGGGACTGGGATATGTTCTGGGTTGCCTCTGAGAATAACATTGACATGGTGACTGAGTTCATCAGGAAGTGGGGCCTTATAGTGACAGATGTGTGCCTTTCCAAATCATGTCCAGTCAACTGAATTGACCACAGGTGGACTCCAATCAAGTTGTAGAAACATCTCAAGTATAATCAATGGAAACAAGATGCACCTGAGCTCAATTTCGAGTCTTATAGCAAAGGGACTGAATACTTATATAAATAAGGTATTTCTGTTTTTATTTTTAATACATTTGCTAAAAGTTATAAAAACCTGTTTTTTAAATATTTTTATATTTTTTATTAATTAGGATATTGAACTTGACTTTAATATTTTTGAATTTGTAATGCACAGATTGAATAATTGATTCCATAAATTGAACTTGTATTTCATGATTTGAAACTGCCATATTCGCTGAATTCAGTTTTCAAATTCAGTTTAAATTGACTTGATTCAAATGTATTATTTATATATTCCGTTTCAATATGGTAGATATTTAATTCATTGTCTGTGCATCGAATTTAAAAACAATAATTTCATGTTGATCATTCAGTTTTCAATTTCAGTAAATTCAAATTCAAAACCAGAGACAACATCCTGGTACTTTGCCAGCCAGGAAAGGTATAGGAGAACAGAGAGAATCAAAAGCTCACTGTGGTCAACTGAAGCTTCCGGCAGTTTCAGAAACCAATGTGGCACAATATATTTATTTTCTAACTATTAATTTGTTTCTAGAGTTTGAACCGTTTTGTCTGTAAACTATTATGACCCCATTAATGAAAGCTAAGAGACTCTGGAATATGTACCTTCTGATCCCCTCTGTGATAATCACAGTCTTGGTTAAAAAATGAGTGTCACAATGTGTCCCCTATAAGAATATAGTTGAATAACCCTGGAATAGCCCTTCTAAGGATAGCCTTTCCATTCACTATTTAATCTTTCTCTTGTGACTGACAGTCCTCGTGAGCAGCGGTTGCTGGGTATGTGGGTGAGTGGAGGAAGTCCTACCTTAACACCACCATCTGCTAAGTTAGTGTCAAGGTAGAAGAAAACACCCCTCCTTTGTAAAGGACACCAGCAGTATGATCTCTTTTATTGAATCTCTTGATCCTCTCCCTGAGAATACCTTGTTTGTTACTTTTGATGTTGAGTCGTTATACACAAATATTCCACACGAGGGCGGTATTAAATCTATGTTCATGGGCAGAACGACAGATTTGTACCTTGTCAGCACGGGGGTTTGAACTCACAACCTTCCGGTTACTAGTCCAACGCTCTAAGAGTCAGAATCAGAGTCAGATGAGGTCCTTTATCTACTGACATAGAATCAGATGAGGTCCTTTATCTACTTACCCAGAGTCAGATGAAGCCCTTAATGTACCGACCCAGAGTCAGATGAGGTCTTTTATCTATTCCCCCAGAGTCAGATGAAGCCCTTTTTCTACTGACCCAGAGTCAGATTAGGTCCTTTTTCTACTGACAGGTTATTTATCTACTGACCCAGAGTCAGATGAGGCCCTTTAGCTACTGACCCAGAGTTAGATGAGGTCCTTTATCTACTGACCCAGAGTCAGATGAGGCCCTTTATCTACTGACCCAGTCAGATGAGGCCCTTTATCAACTGACCCAGTCAGATGAGGTCCTTAATCTACTGACCCAGTCAGATGAGGTCCTTTATCTACTCCCCCAGAGTCAGATTAACTCCTTAAACTACTGACCCAGTGTCAGATGAGGCCCTTTATCTACTGACCCAGTCAGATGAGGTCCTTTATCTACTGACCCCGAGTCAGATGAGGTCCTTTATCTACTGACCCAGAGTCAGACAAGGCCCTTGATCTACTGACACAGAGTCAGATGAGATCCTTTAACTACTGACCCAGGGTCAGATGAGGCCCTTTATCTACTGACCCAGTGTCAGATGAGGCCCTTTATCTACTGACCCAGTCAGATGAGGTCCTTTATGTACTGACCCAGAGTCAAATGAGGCCCTTGATCTACTGACCCAGAGTCAGATGAGATCCTTTAACTACTGACCCAGAGTCAGATTATGTCCTTTTTCCACTGACAGGTTATTTATCTACTGACCCAGAGTCAGATGAGGCCCTTTAGCTACTGACCCAGAGTTAGATGAGGCCCTTTATCTACTGACCCAGTCAGATGAGGTCCTTATCTACTGACCCAGTGTAAAATGAGGTCCTTAATCTAATGACCCAGTCAGATGAACTCCTTTATCTACTGACCCAGAGTCAGATGAAGCCCTTTATGTACTGACCCAGAGTCAGATGAGGTCCTTTATCTACTGACCCAGAGTCAGATGAAGCCATTAATATACTGACCCAGAGTCAGATGAGGTCCTTGATCTACTGACCCAGAGTCAGATGAGATCCTTTAACTACTGATCCAGAGTCAGATGAGGTATTTTATCTATTCCCCCAGAGTCAGATTAAGCCCTTTAGCTACTGACACAGAGTTAGATGAGGTCCTTAATCTACTGTCTCATAGTCAGATGAGGTCCTTTATCTACTGACCCAGAGTCAGATGAAGCCCTTTAGCTACTGACCCAGAGTCAGATGAGGTCCTTAATCTACTGTCCCAGAGTCAGATGAGGCCCTTTATCTACTGACCCAGAGTCAAATGAGGTACTTAATCTGATGACCCAGTCAGATGAACTCCTTTATCTACTGACCCAGAGTCAGATGAGGTCCTTTATCTACTGTCCCAGAGTCAGATGAACTCCTTTTTCTACTGACCCAGAGTCAGATGAGGCCCTTTATCTACTGACCCAGTCAGATGAGGTCATTTATCTACTGACCCAGAGTCAAATGAGGTACTTAATCTGATGACCCAGTCAGATGAACTCCTTTATCTACTGACCCAGAGTCAGATGAGGTCCTTTATCTACTGTCCCAGAGTCAGATTAAGCCCTTTAGCTACTGACACAGAGTTAGATGAGGTCCTTAATCTACTGTCTCATAGTCAGATGAGGTCCTTTATCTACTGACCCAGAGTCAGATGAAGCCCTTTAGCTACTGACCCAGAGTCAGATGAGGTCCTTAATCTACTGTCCCAGAGTCAGATGAGGTACTTAATCTGATGACCCAGTCAGATGAACTCCTTTATCTACTGACCCAGAGTCAGATGAGGTCCTTTATCTACTGTCCCAGAGTCAGATGAACCCTTTTCTACTGACCCAGAGTCAGATGAGGTCCTTTATCTACTGACCCAGTCAGATGAGGTCCTTTATCTACTGACCCAGAGTCAGATGAAGCCCTTTAGCTACTGACCCAGAGTCAGATGAGGTCCTTAATCTACTGTCCCAGAGTCAGATGAGGTCCTTTATCTACTGACCCAGAGTCAGATGAGGCCCTTTATCTACTGACCCAGAGTCAGATGAGGCCCTTTATCTACTGACCCAGAGTCAAATGAGGTACTTAATCTGATGACCCAGTCAGATGAACTCCTTTATCTACTGACCCAGAGTCAGATGAGGTCCTTTATCTACTGTCCCAGAGTCAGATGAACTCCTTTTTCTACTGACCCAGAGTCAGATGAGGCCCCTTTTCTACTGACCCAGAGTCAGATGAGGTCCTTTATCTACTGACCCAGTCAGATGAGGTCCTTTATCTACTGACCCAGAGTCAGATGAGGTCCTTTATCTACTGACCCAGAGTCAGATGAGGCCCTTGATCTACTGACCCAGAGTCAGATGAGATCCTTTAACTACTGACCCAGAGTCAGATTATGTCCTTTTTCCACTGACAGGTTATTTATCTACTGACCCAGAGTCAGATGATTTAGACCCAGAGTCAGATGAGGCCCTTTAGCTACTGACCCAGAGTTAGATGAGGCCCTTTATCTACTGACCCAGTCAGATGAGGTCCTTATCTACTGACCCAGAGTCAAATGAGGTCCTTAATCTACTGACCCAGTCAGATGAACTCCTTTATCTACTGACCCAGAGTCAGATGAGGCCCTTTAGCTACTGACCCAGAGTCAGATGAGGCCCTTTATCTACTGACCCAGTCAGATGAGGTCCTTATCTACTGACCCAGTGTAAAATGAGGTCCTTAATCTAATGACCCAGTCAGATGAACTCCTTTATCTACTGACCCAGAGTCAGATGAGGTCCTTTATCTACTGACCCAGAGTCAGATGAAGCCATTAATATACTGACCCAGAGTCAGATGAGGTCCTTCATCTACTGACCCAGAGTCAGATGAGATCCTTTAACTACTGACCCAGAGTCAGATTAACTCCTTTATCTACTGACCCAGAGTCAGATGAGGTCCTTCATCTACTGACCCAGAGTCAGATGAGATCCTTTATCTACTGACCCAGAGTCAGATGAAGTCCTTTATCTACTGACCCAGAGTCAGATGAGGTCCTTGATCTACTGACCCAGAGTCAGATGAGATCCTTTAACTACTGATCCAGAGTCAGATGAGGTATTTTATCTATTCCCCCAGAGTCAGATTAAGCCCTTTAGCTACTGACACAGAGTTAGATGAGGTCCTTAATCTACTGTCTCATAGTCAGATGAGGTCCTTTATCTACTGACCCAGAGTCAGATGAAGCCCTTTAGCTACTGACCCAGAGTCAGATGAGGTCCTTAATCTACTGACCCAGAGTCAGATGAGATCCTTTAACTACTGACCCAGAGTCAGATGAGGTCCTTTATCTACTGTCCCAGAGTCAGATGAACTCCTTTTCTACTGACCCAGAGTCAGATGAGGCCCTTTATCTACTGACCCAGAGTCAGATGAGGTCATTTATCTACTGACCCAGAGTCAGATGAGGTCCTTTATCTACTGACCCAGAGTCAGATGAGGTCCTTTATCTACTGACCCAGAGTCAGATGAGGTCCTTTCATCTACTGACCCAGAGTCAGATGAGATCCTTTAACTACTGACCCAGAGTCAGATGAGGTCCTTTTTCTACTGACCCAGAGTCAGATGAGGCCCTTTATCTACTGACCCAGTCAGATGAGGCCCTTTATCTACTGACCCAGTCAGATGAGGTCCTTTATCTACTGACCCAGAGTCAGATGAGGTCCTTTATCTACTGACCCAGTGTAAAATGAGGTCCTTAATCTAATGACCCAGTCAGATGAACTCCTTAATCTACTGACCCAGAGTCAGGTGAGGCCCTTTATCTACTGACCCAGTCAGATGAGGTCCTTTATCTACTGACCCAGTGTAAAATGAGGTCCTTAATCTAATGACCCAGTCAGATGAACTCCTTTATCTACTGACCCAGAGTCAGATGAAGCCCTTAATATACTGACCCAGAGTCAGATGAGGTGCTTTATCTATTCCCCCAGAGTCAGATGAAGCCCTTTATGTACTGACCCAGAGTCAGATGAGGCCCTTTATCTACTGACCCAGAGTCAGATGAGGTCCTTTATCTACTGACCCAGAGTCAGATGAGGTCCTTGATCTACTGACCCAGAGTCAGAGGAGGTCCTTAATCTGCTGTCTCAGAGTCAGATGAGGTATTTTATCTATTCCCCCAGAGTCAGATTAAGCCCTTTAGCTACTGACACCGAGTTAGATGAGGTCCTTTATCTACTGACCCAGAGTCAGATGAGGTCCTTTTTCTACTGACCCAGAGTCAGATGAGGTCCTTTTTCTACTGACCCAGAGTCAGATGAGGTCCTTTATCTACTGACCCAGTCAGATGAGGTCCTTTATCTACTGACCCAGAGTCAGATGAGGCCCTTTATCTTCTGACCCAGAGTCAAATGAGGTACTTAATCTGATGACCCAGTCAGATGAACTCCTTTATCTACTGACCCAGAGTCAGATGAGGTCCTTTATCTACTGTCCCAGAGTCAGATGAACTCCTTTTTCTACTGACCCAGAGTCAGATGAGGCCCTTTATCTACTGACCCAGTCAGATGAGGTCCTTTATCTACTGACCCAGAGTCAGATGAAGTCCTTTATCTACTGACCCAGAGTCAGATGAAGCCATTAATATACTGACCCAGAGTCAGATGAGGTCCTTTTTCTACTGACCCAGAGTCAGATGAGGCCCTTTATCTACTGACCCAGTCAGATGAGGTCCTTTATCTACTGACCCAGAGTCAGATGAGGTCCTTTATCTACTGACCCAGTGTAAAATGAGGTCCTTAATCTAATGACCCAGTCAGATGAACTCCTTAATCTACTGACCCAGAGTCAGATGAGATCCTTTAACTACTGATCCAGAGTAAGATGAGATCCTTTAACTACTGACCCAGTGTCAGATGAGGTCCTTAATCTAATGACCCAGTCAGATGAACTCCTTTATCTACTGACCCAGAGTCAGATGAAGCCCTTAATATACTGACCCAGAGTCAGATGAGGTGCTTTATCTATTCCCCCAGAGTCAGATGAAGCCCTTTATGTACTGACCCAGAGTCAGATGAGGCCCTTTATCTACTGACCCAGTCAGATGAGGTCCTTTATCTACTGACCCAGAGTCAAACGAGGCCCTTTATCTACTGACCCAGAGTCAGATGAGGTCCTTGATCTACTGACCCAGAGTCAGAGGAGGTATTTTATCTATTCCCCCAGAGTCAGATTAAGCCCTTTAGCTACTGACACAGAGTCAGATGAACTCCTTTATCTACTGACCCAGAGTCAGATGAGATCCTTTAACTACTGATCCAGAGTAAGATGAGATCCTTTAACTACTGACCCAGTGTCAGTTTAACTCCTTTATATACTGACCCAGAGTCAGATGAAGCCCTTAATCTACTGACCCAGAGTCAGATGAGGTCCTTTATCTACTGTCCCAGAGTCAGATGAGGTCTGTTATCTACTGACCCAGTCAGATGAGGTCCTTTATCTATTCCCCGAGTCAGATGAGGTCCTTTATCTACTGACCCAGAGTCAGAAGAAGCCCTTTATCTATTCCCCCAGTCAGATGAAGCCCTTTAGCTACTGACCCAAAGTAAGATGAGGTCCTTTATCTACTGTCCCAGAGTCAAATGAGGTCTGTTATCTACTTACCCAGTCAGATGAGGTCCTTTATCTATTCCCCCAGAGTCAGATGATGTCCTTTATCTACTGACCCAGAGTCAAATTCGGTCCTTAATCTACTGACCCAGAGTCAGATGAGGTTATTTATCTACTGACCCAGAGTCAGATGAGTTCCTTTATCTACTGTCCCAGAGTCAGATGAACTCCTTAATCTAATGACCCAGAGTCAGAGGAAGCCCTTAATCTACTGACCCAGAGTCAGATTAGGTCCTTAATCTACTGACCCATAGTCAGATGAGGTTATTTATCTTCTGACCCAGAGCCAGACGAGGCCCCTTAGCTACTGACCCAGAGTCAGATGAACTACTTTATCTACTGACCCAGAGTCAGATGAGGTCCTTTATCTACTGTCCCAGAGTCAGATGAACTCCTTTTTCTACTGACCCAGAGTCAGATGAGGCCCTTTATCTACTGACCCAGTCAGATGAGGTCCTTTATCTACTGACCCAGAGTCAGATGAGATCCTTAATCTACTGACCCAGAGTCAGATGAGGTCCTTAATCTACTGATCCAGTCAGATGAGGGCCTTTATCTACTGACCCAGAGTCAGATGAGGTGCTTTATCTCCTGACCCAGAGTCAGATGAGTCCCTTTATCTGCTGACCCAGAGTCAGATGAGGTCCGTTATCTATACCCCCGGGAAGGAGATGAGGTGCTGGACCATTTTGAGGAGTTCAGCCGTCGTTTCCTGTCAGTCTTCGACCACCCACCCGAGGGTCTTTTCCACCTGTGGCAGGGGATGAGGAGCGCACAGGAGTTCGCTATGGACATTCGAACTCTGGCCTCCGGAGCAGGATGGAACGACAGGGCCCTGATCGACCACTATCGCTGCAGTTTGCGCAAGGACGTTCGTCGAGAGTTGGCCTGCAGGGACACCACACTCACCTTTGACCAGTTGGTGGCCCTGTCCATTCGGCTGGATAACCTGCTGGCTACCCGCGGACGTACAGATCGGAATCTGTCAGGTCCATCCCCCAGCAACACCGCTCCGGTACCCATGGAGCTGGGAGGTGCCGCGCTCAGGGAGACCGGAGAAGGTTCCGTCTCATGTACCATCTGTGGCCGCAGAGATCACACTGCCGGGTTGGTTCCTCTGGGGGTCGAGGCCGCAGGAAGGGCACTCTGGCGTCACCCCAGAGCCCTCTGTTGCACACATGTTTTTGTTTGTTACTTTTCCTGAGTTTTCCCCGCATTCCCAGCATAAGGCAATTTTATAGACAGATCATTTGCCCATAGTTTAGGGATCCCCATCGTTCCTGTGGCTATGCCCTTCCCAGTTCACGCCTTAGATATTCGACCATTAGGGTCAGGGTTGATTAGGGAGGCCACCACTCCTCTGGGCATGGTGACGCAGGGGGGTTCACACAGAGAGAATCAGTCTTTTTCTCATTGACTCTCCTGTGTTTCCCGTGGTGCTAGGCCTACCCTGGTTAGCTTGTCATGACCCCACTGTTTCATGGCAAAGGAGGGCTCTCACTGAGTGCTCGGGTAGGTGTTTAGGGATTTCCATAGGTGCTACTACGGTGGAAAGTCCAGACTAGGTCTCCACCATGCGCATTTCCCCCTGAATATGCCAATTTGGCTCTCGCCTTCTCCAAAAAGAAGGCGACTCAATTACCACCCCATCAACGGGCGGATTGTGCGATAAATCTGCTGTTAGACGCCGCACTTCCCAGGAGTCACGTGTATCCCCTCTCACAGGCAGAGACGGTGGCTATGGAAACATATGTCTCCGAATCCCTGCATCTGGGGTACATTCTGTCCTCCACTTCACCCGTCTCCTCGAGTTTCTTTTTTGTGAAGAAGAAGGAGGCCTTTGGTCACCTGAGGGCTCTGTTTACCTCGGCTCCCGTGCTGGCCCATCCGGATCCCTCTTTGGCATTCATAGTGGAGGTGGGATAGGAGCCGTGCTCTCTCAGTGCTCGGGTACGCCACCGAAGCCTCGCCCCTGTGCCTTCTTCTCGAGGAAGCTCTATCCGGCGGAGTGAAACTATGACGTAGGGGGCCGGGAGCTGTTGGCTGTCGTCAAGGCTTTGAAGGTGTGGAGACATTGGCTTGAGGGGGCTAAACACCCTTTTCCCATCTGGACTGACTACCGCAATCTGGAGTACATCTGGGCAGCGAGGAGACTGAACCCTCGCCAGGCAAGGTGGGCCATGTTCTTTACCCGTTTTGTTTTCACCCTGTCCTACAGACCAGGTTCCCAGAACGTGAAGGCAGACCTACTGTCCTGGCTGTATGACACAGAGGAGCGGCCCATGGATCCCACTCCCATACTCCCGGCCTCCTGCCTGGTGGTGCCGGTAGTGTGGGAGCTGGACGCGGACATTGAGCAGGCACTATGTGCAGAGCCCACCCCCCTCCAGTGTCCTGCTGGGCGTCTGTACGTTCCGCCAGCTGTCCGTGGCCGGCTGATCTATTGGGCCCACACGTCACCCTCCTCTGGTCATCCAGGCATCGGTCGGACGGTGCGCTGTCTGACTGGGAAGTATTGGTGGCCCACTTTGGCTAAGGACGTGAGGGTTTATGTTTCCTCCTGCTCGGTGTGCGCCCAGTGCAAGGCTCCCAGTCAGCTGCCCAGAGGGAAGTTACAACCCCTCCCCATTCCACAAGGGCCGTGGTCGGACCTGTCGGTGGATTTCCTTACCGATCTACCTCCCTCACAGGTTAACATCACGATCCTGGTAATTGTGGACCGTTTTTCTAAGTCCTGTCGTCTCCTCCCTCTGCCCGGTCTCCCTACGGCCCTACAAACTGCTGAGACCTTGTTTACACACATCTTCCGGCACTACTGGTGTCTGAGGACATATTGTCTGGTCGGGGTCCTGAGTTCACTTCGAGGGTCTGGAGGGCGTTCATGGAACGTCTGGGGGTCTCGATTAGCCTCACCTCGGGTTTTCACCCCGAGAGTAACGGGCAGGTGGAGAGAGTTAACCAGGATGTGGGTAGGTTTCTGAGATCTTATTGCCAGGACCGGCCTGGGGAGTGAGCAGCGTTCGTGCCCTGGGCAGAGATGGCCCAGAACTCACTCCGCCACTCCTCCACTAACCTCTCCCCCTTCCAGTGCGTACTTGGGTATCAGCCGGTTCTGGCTCCTTGGCATCGATGTCATCTATAAAATTGCCTCCAACACTCTACTCAACAAACTGGATGAGTCTATCACAGTGCCATCCGTTTTTGCGACCTGTACGCTCTCGTTGGTTGGCCCTCGCTTCATACTCGTCACCAAACCCACTGGCTACAGGTTATCTACAAGTCTCTGTTAGGTAAAGCCCCACCTTATCTCAGCTCACTGGTCATCATAGCAGCACCCACTCGTAGCACGCGCTCCAGCAGGTATATCTCACTGGTCACCCCCAAAGCCAATTTCTCCTTTGGTCATCTTTCCTTCCAGTTCTCTGCTGCCAATGACTGGAAGGAACTGCAAAAATCTCTGAAGCTGGAGACACATACAGTGCCTTCCGAAAGTATTCGGCCCACAAAGCCCAAGTCAAAGTCCAGACCTGAATCCAATCGAGAATCTGTGGAAAGAACTGAAAACTGCTGTTCACAAATGCTCTCCATCCAACCTCACTGAGCTAGAGCTGTTTTGCAAGGAGGAATGGGAAAAAATTTCAGTCTCTCGATGTGCAAAACTGATAGAGACATACCCCAAGCGACTTACAGCTGTAATCGCAGCAAAAGGTGGCGCTACAAAGTATTAACTTAAGGGGGCTGAATAATTTTGCACGCCCAATTTTTCAGTTTTTGTATGTTAAAAAAGTTTGAAATATCCAATAAATGTCGTTCCACTTCATGATTGTGTCCCACTTGTTGTTGATTCTTCACAAAAAAATACAGTTTTATATCTTTATGTTTGAAGCCTGAAATGTGGCAAAAGGTCGGAAAGTTCAAGGGGGCCGAATACTTTCGCAAGGCACTGTATCTCCCTCACTAGCTTTAAGCACCAGCTGTCAGAGCAGATCACAGGTCGCAGGTCACCAGGTCGCAGTTGTAAATGAGAACTTGTTTTCAACTAGCCTACCTGGGTAAATAAAGGTGAAAAAAATAAATAATATATAAACTTCTTTTGAGCTTCAATTGGCGGACAGATAGCAGCTGCTCTGGGCTTTGTGGTGTGTGTGTGTGGGGGGTGCTGCTCTGGGCTTTGTGGTGTGTGTGGGGGGATGCTGCTCTGGGCTTTGTGGTGTGTGTGTGGGGGTGCTGCTCTGGGCTTTGTGGTGTGTGTGTGGGGGGATGCTGCTCTGGGCGTTGTGGTGTGTGTGGGGGGATGCTGCTCTGGGCGTTGTGGTGTGTGTGTGGGAGGGGGATGCTGCTCTGGGCGTTGTGGTGTGTGTGGGGGGGATGCTGCTCTGGGCGTTGTGGTGTGTGTGTGGGGGGATGCTGCTCTGGGCTTTGTGGTGTGTGTGTGGGGGGATGCTGCTCTGGGCTTTGTGGTGTGTGTGTGGGGGGGATGCTGCTCTGGGCTTTGTGGTGTGTGTGTGTGTGGGGGGATGCTGCTCTGGGCGTTGTGGTGTGTGTGGGGGGATGCTGCTCTGGGCGTGTGTGTGTGTGTGTGTGTGTGTGTGGGGGGATGCTGCTCTGGGCGTTGTTGTGTGTGTGTGTGTGGGGGGTGCTGCTCTGGGCTTTGTGGTGTGTGTGTGTGGGGGGGATGCTGCTCTGGGCTTTGTGTGTGTGTGGGGGGATGCTGCTCTGGGCTTTGTGGTGTGTGTGTGTGGGGGGATGCTGCTCTGGGCTTTGTGGTGTGTGTGTGGGGGGTGCTGCTCTGGGCTTTGTGGGTGTGTGTGTGGGGGGTGCTGCTCTGGGCTTTGTGGTGTGTGTGTGTGTGTGGGGGGTGCTGCTCTGGGCTTTGTGGTGTGTGTGTGTTTGGGGGTGCTGCTCTGGGCTTTGTGGTGTGTGTGTGGGGGGATGCTGCTCTGGGCGTTGTGGTGTGTGTGTGGGGGGATGCTGCTCTGGGCGTTGTGGTGTGTGTGGGGGGGATGCTGCTCTGGGCGTTGTGGGTGTGTGGGGGGATGCTGCTCTGGGCGTTGTGGTGTGTGTGTGTGGGGGGATGCTGCTCTGGGCGTTGTGGTGTGTGTGTGTGGGGGGATGCTGCTCTGGGCTTTTGGTGTGTGTGTGTGGGGGGGGATGCTGCTCTGGGCGTTGTGGTGTGTGTGTGTGTGTGTGGGGGGATGCTGCTCTGGGCGTTGTGTGTGTGTGTGTGTGTGTGTGTGGGGGGTGCTGCTCTGGGCTTTGTGTGGGGGGTGTGTGTGTGTGTGTGGGGGATGCTGCTCTGGGCTTTGTGGTGTGTGTGTGGGGGGGATGCTGCTCTGGGCTTTGTGGTGTGTGTGTGTGGGGGGGATGCTGCTCTGGGCTTTTGTGTGTGTGTGTGTGGGGGGGGTGCTGCTCTGGGCTTTGTGGTGTGTGTGTGTGGGGGGATGCTGCTCTGGGCTTTGTGTGTGTGTGTGTGGGGGGTGCTGCTCTGGGCTTTGTGGTGTGTGTGTGTTTGGGGGATGCTGCTCTGGGCTTTGTGGTGTGTGTGTGGGGGGATGCTGCTCTGGGCGTTGTGGTGTGTGTGTGTGTGTGGGGGGGGTGCTGCTCTGGGCTTTGTGGTGTGTGTGTGTGTGGGGGGATGCTGCTCTGGGCTTTGTGGTGTGTGTGTGGGGGGATGCTGCTCTGGGCTTTGTGGTGTGTGTGTGTGTGGGGGGATGCTGCTCTGGGCTTTGTGGTGTGTGTGTGTGGGGGGTGCTGCTCTGGGCTTTGTGGTGTGTGTGTGGGGGGTGCTGCTCTGGGCTTTGTGTGTGTGTGTGTGGGGGGTGCTGCTCTGGGCTTTGTGGTGTGTGTGTGTGTGGGGGGTGCTGCTCTGGGCTTTGTGGTGTGTGTGTGTTTGGGGGTGCTGCTCTGGGCGTTGTGGTGTGTGTGTGTGGGGGGATGCTGCTCTGGGCTTTGTGTGTGTGTGTGTGTGGGGGGGATGCTGCTCTGGGCTTTGTGGTGTGTGTGTGGGGGGATGCTGCTCTGGGCGTTGTGGTGTGTGTGTGTGGGGGGGATGCTGCTCTGGGCGTTGTGGTATGTGTGTGGGGGGATGCTGCTCTGGGCTTTGTGGTGTGTGTGTGGGGGGGGATGCTGCTCTGGGCGTTGTGTGTGTGTGTGGGGGGGATGCTGCTCTGGGCGTTGTGGTGTGTGTGTCCGGCGCCGACAGAGATGGCCGCCTCGCTTCGCGTTCCTAGGAAACTATGCAGTTTTTTGTTTTTTTACGTGTTATTTCTTACACTAGTACCCCAGGTCATCTTAGGTTTCATTACATACAGTCGAGAAGAACTACTGAATATAAGATCAGCGTCAACTCACCAACAGTACGACCAAGAATATGTTTTTCGCGACGCGGATCCTGTGTTCTGCCTTACAAACAGGACAACGGAGTGGATCCTATGCAGCGACCCAAAAAAACGACTCCGAAAGAGAGCGAAACGAAGCGGTCTTCTGATCAGACTCCGGAGACGGGCACACCGTGCACCACTCCCTAGCATTCTTCTTGCCAATGTCCAGTCTCTTGACAACAAGGTTGATGAAATCCGAGCAAGGGTAGCATTCCAGAGGGACATCAGAGACTGTATCGTTCTCTGCTTCACGGAAACATGGCTCACTGGAGAGACGCTATCCGAAGCGGTGCAGCCAACGGGTTTCTCCACGCATCGCGCCGACAGAAACAAACATCTTTCTGGTAAGAAGAGGGGCGGGGGCGTATGCCTTATGGCCAACGTGACATGGTGTGATGAAAGAAACATACAGGAACTCAAATCCTTCTGTTCACCTGATTTAGAATTCCTCACAATCAAATGTAGACCGCATTATCTACCAAGAGAATTCTCTTCGATTATAATCACAGCCGTATATATCCCCCCCCAAGCAGACACATCGATGGCTCTGAACGAACTTTATTTAACTCTCTGCAAACTGGAAACGATTTATCCGGAGGCTGCATTCATTGTAGCTGGGGATTTTAACAAGGCTAATCTGAAAACAAGACTCCCTAATTTTTATCAGCATATCGATTGCGCAACCAGGGGTGGAAAGACCCTGGATCATTGTTACTCTAACTTCCGCAACGCATATAAGGCCCTGCCCCGCCCCCCTTTCGGAAAAGCTGACCACAACTCCATTTTGTTGATCCCTGCCTACAGACAGAAACTAAAACAAGAGGCTCCCACGCTGAGGTCTGTCCAACGCTGGTCCGACCAAGCTGACTCCACACTCCAAGACTGCTTCCATCACGTGGACTGGGAGATGTTTTGTATTGCGTCAGACAACAATATTGACGAATACGCTGATTCGGTGTGCGAGTTCATTAGAACGTGCGTTGAAGATGTCGTTCCCATAGCAACGATTAAAACATTCCTTAACCAGAAACCGTGGATTGATGGCAGCATTCGTGTGAAACTGAAAGCGCGAACCACTGCTTTTAATCAGGGCAAGGTGTCTGGTAACATGACCGAATACAAACAGTGCAGCTATTCCTCCGCAAGGCTATCAAACAAGCTAAGCGCCAGTACAGAGACAAAGTAGAATCTCAATTCAACGGCTCAGACACAAGAGGCATGTGGCAGGGTCTACAGTCAATCACGGACTACAGGAAGAAATCCAGCCCAGTCACGGACCAGGATGTCTTGCTCCCAGGCAGACTAAATAACTTTTTGCCCGCTTTGAGGACAATACAGTGCCACTGACACGGCCTGCAACGAAAACATGCGGTCTCTCCTTCACTGCAGCCGAGGTGAGTAAGACATTTAAACGTGTTAACCCTCGCAAGGCTGCAGGCCCAGACGGCATCCCCAGCCGCGCCCTCAGAGCATGCGCAGACCAGCTGGCTGGTGTGTTTACGGACATATTCAATCAATCCCTATACCAGTCTGCTGTTCCCACATGCTTCAAGAGGGCCACCATTGTTCCTGTTCCCAAGAAAGCTAAGGTAACTGAGCTAAACGACTACCGCCCCGTAGCACTCACATCCGTCATCATGAAGTGCTTTGAGAGACTAGTCAAGGACCATATCACCTCCACCCTACCTGACACCCTAGACCCACTCCAATTTGCTTACCGCCCAAATAGGTCCACAGACGATGCAATCTCAACCACACTGCACACTGCCCTAACCCATCTGGAGAAGAGGAATACCTATGTGAGAATGCTGTTCATCTACTACAGCTCGGCATTCAACACCATAGTACCCTCCAAGCTCGTCATCAAGCTCGAGACCCTGGGTCTTGACCCCGCCCTGTGCAACTGGGTACTGGACTTCCTGACGGGCCGCCCCAGGTGGTGAGGGTAGGCAACAACATCTCCTCCCCGCTGATCCTCAACACTGGGGCCCCACAAGGGTGCGTTCTGAGCCCTCTCCTGTACTCCCTGTTCACCCACGACTGCGTGGCCACACACGCCTCCAACTCTATCTATCATCAAGTTTGCGGACGACACAACAGTGGTAGGCTTGATTACCAACAACGACGAGACGGCCTACAGGGAGGAGGTGAGGGCCCTCGGAGTGTGGTGTCAGGAAAATAACCTCACACTCAACGTCAACAAAACTAAGGAGATGATTGTGGACTTCAGGAAACACCAGAGGGAACACCCCCATCCACATCGATGGAACAGTAGTGGAGAGGGTAGCAAGTTAAGTTCCTCGGCATACACATCACAGACAAACTGAATTGGTCCACTCACACAGACAGCATCGTGAAGAAGGCGCAGCAGCACCTCTTCAACCTCAGGAGGCTGAAGAAATTCGGCTTGTCACCAAAAGCACTCACAAACTTCTACAGATGCACAATCGAGAGCATCCTGGCGGGCTGTATCACCGCCTGGTATGGCAACTGCACCGCCCTCAACCGTAAGGCTCTCCAGAGGGTAGTGAGGTCTGCACAACGCATCACCGGGGCAAACTACCTGCCCTCCAGGACACCTACACCACCCGATGCTACAGGAAGTCCATAAAGATCATC
>NC_056433.1:1372220-1383274 GCF_018296145.1 Oncorhynchus tshawytscha | reverse complement strand
CGGTACCAGTGCATTGATGTTGTCAGTAGGGGGCGCCAGAAGCCTTATAATGTAGCCAGTAAACCAAAGAAGGGTATTGTCCCCTCTGCCTCATAATGCCTCAGTAAAGTTCCTAACTAATCATGACACACAGACAGATCTGAAGGAAAGTCTGTTTTTTTAATCGAAGGCAGAAAAGTTGCTTTTCCTTTTATGTCACTTGAAATAATCTTCAGCTTTTAGGCTTTTTAGACTAAATGTAATAAAACAATAAATTAAAGAGACAATCAATAATGAACATAAATTCAAAGTATACAATCATAAGGGTTATTCTTTTGACATACATGTCTTTTTTATGAATCTATTTCAATAGTAATAATAATAATAATAATGTCTCTAATGCCTGTTTTTCTATTTCAGTGTTTTTAATATGTTTTTTTATCTGTATAATTCCATATGTTTATTTAGTAGTTAAGCTATCTATTTATTTAAAGTGAGATCATGGACATCACTTGAAATAAATATAGATCAATAATTTGTTACGAACAATTATTTAATTTAGCTTATTTTATGATTTCCTTATTGATATTTGTAGACTACTATTATGAAACACATACAAAATGAAACATGACACTTCTTTGCAGAGCCTACTATTGTTCTTCCACCATTTTGATTATTTCGTTTATTTATTTGATATATTTAAAATGTTAAATCCTTGGCCACTTTATTGTGTGACCTGGTAGGCCTGTGAGGATTAAGCTGTTCTGGCATAAATGAGCGGTGTATGGTCTAATAAGGGGTTTAAACCCAGTATAAGAGAGTAACAGGCAATATAGTTGTGGCTACATGGCCTTTTGGGAACGTCGGATATTTTGTCCAAATCAAACCGTCCATTTATTTAAACAACCCTGTTTGTTTGATTTCCCTCAAATACGAAAGGCCTTTTTGTTGTTATTGTCTCGTGTTTCTCCGGTCTCCCTGGTCCGCGCTGTGAAACTCGAGCTCTGATGCTGCTCCCGCCGAGAGAGATGCCTCAAGCTGCACTGTTTTCATAACCGCGTGGAATGAAAGAGAGAGAGAGAGAGAACAGTGGGTTAACTGCCTTGCTCAGGAGCAGAACGACAAAAAAAATTCCTTGCAAAACTACAGTGCCTTGCAAAACTATTCATCCCCCTTGGTGTTTCTCCTATTTTGTTGCATTACAACCTGTAATTTAAATAGATTTTTATTTGTATTTCATGTAATGGACATACACAAAATAGTCCACATTGGTGAAGTGAAATGAAAAAAATAACTTATTTAAAAATGTAAAATAAACGGAAATGTGGTGCGTGCATATGTATTCACCCCCTTTGCCTTGAAGCCCCTAAATAAGATCTGGTGCCACCAATTACCTTCAGAAGTCACATCATTAGTTAATAAAGTCCACCTCTGTGCAATCTAAGTGTCACATGATCTGTCACATGATCTCAGTATATTTACACACCTGTTCTGAAAGGCTGCAACACCACTAGGCAAGACCACCACCAAGCAAGCACCATGAAGACCAAGGAGCTCTCCAAACAGGTCAAGGACAAAGTTGTGGAGAAGTACAGATCAGGGTGGGTTATAAAATAATATCTGAAATTCTGAACATCCCAGCAAGGTTGGCATTAATCAGAGAGGCAGCAAAGAGACCAAAGATAACCCTGAAGGAGCTGTAAAAGCTCCACAGCAGAGATTGGAGTATCTGTCCATGACACCACTTTAAGCCATACGCTTTTTGGAAGAGTGGCCAGAAAAAATACGTTGCTTAAAGAAAAAAAATAAGCAAACACATTTGGTGTTCGCCTAAAGGCCGGTGGGAGACTCCCCAACCATATGGACGAAGGTACTCTTGTCAGATGAGACTAAAATTGAGCTTTTTGGCCATCAAGGAAAACGCTATGTCTGGTGCAAACTCAACACCCAAGAATACCATCCCCACAGTGAAGCATGGTGGTGGCAGCATCATGCTGTGGGGGTGTTTTTCATCGACATGTACTGGGAAACTTGTCAGAATTGAAGGAATGATGGATGAAGCTAAATATAGGGAAATTCTTGAGGGAAACCTGTTTCAGTCTTCCAGAGATTTGAGATTGGGACAGAGGTTCATCTTCCAGCAGGACAATGACCCTAAGCATACTGCTAAAGCAACACTCAAGTGATTAAAGGGGACACATTTAAATGTATTGGAATGGCCTAGTCAAAGCCCAGACCTCAATCCAACTGAGAATATGTGGTATGACTTAAAGATTGCTGTACACCAGCGGAACCCATCCAACTTGAAGGAGCTGGAGCAGTTTTTCCTTGAAGAATGGGCAACAATCCCAGTGGCTAGATGTGCCAAGCTTATAGAGACACCCCAAGAGACTTGCAGCTGTAATTGCTTCAAAAGGTGGCTCTACAAAGTATTGACTTTGGGGGGGATGAATAGTTATCCACGCTCAGGTTTTCAGTATTTTTGTCTTATTTCTTGTATGTTTCACGTTAAAACAATCTTCAAAGTGGTAGGCATGTTGTGTAAATCAAATGATACACCCCCCCCCCCCTCAAAATGAAAGACCAGCTAGATCTACTGTCTCTATTATATTATGACAGACCAGCTAGATCTACTGTCTCTATTATATTATGACAGACCAGCTAGATCTACTGTCTCTATTATATTATGACAAACCAGGTAGATCTACTGTCTCTATTATATAATGACAGACCAGCTAGATCTACTGTCTCTATTATATTATGACAGACAAGCTAGATCTACTGTCTCTATTATATTATGACAGACCAGCTAGATCTACTGTCTCTATTATATTATCACAGACCAGCTAGATCTACTGTCTCTATTATAACATGACAGACCAGCTAGATCTACCATCTCTATTACATTATGAGAGACCAGCTAGATCTACTGTCTCTATTATATTATGACAGACCAGCTAGATCAACTGGATCTTTGTGTCTATTATATTATGACAGACCAGCTAGATCTACTGTCTCTATTATATTATGACAAACCAGCTAGATCTATTGTCTCTGTTATATTATGACAAACCAGGTAGATCTACTGTCTCTATTATATTATGACAGACCAGCTAGATATACTGTCTCTATTATATTATGACAGACCAGCTAGATTAACTGTCTCTTTGTGTCTATTATATTATGGCAGACCAGCTAGATCTACTGACAGACCAGCTAGATCAACTGTCTCTTTGTGTCTATTATATTATGACAGACCAGCTAGATCTACTGTCTCTATTATATTATGACAGAGCAGCTAGATCTACTGTATCTATTATATTATGACAGACCAGCTAGATCTACTGTCTTTATTATATTATGACAAACTAGCTAGATCTACTGTCTCTATTATATCATGACAGACCAGCTAGATCTACTGTCTCTATTATAACATGACAGACCAGCTAGATCTACTGTCTCTATTATATTATGACAGACCAGCTAGATCTACTGTCTCTATTATGACATGACAGACAAGCTAGATCTATTGTCTCTGTTATATTATGACAAACCAGGTAGATCTACTGTCTCTATTATATTATGACAGACCAGCTAGATCAACTGTCTCTATTATATTATGACAAACCAGCTAGATCAACTGTCTCTATTATATTATGACAGACCAGCTAGATCTACTGTCTCTAATATAATATGACAGACCAGCTAGATCTACTGTCTCTATTATAATATGACAGACCAGGTAAATCTACTGCCTCTATTATATTATGACAGACACACTGGATCTACTGTCTCTATTATATTATGACAGACCAGCTAGATCTACTGTCACTATTATAATATGACAGACCAGGTAAATCTACTGTCTCTATTATATTATGACAGACACGCTGGATCTACTGTCTCTATTATAACATGACAGACCAGCTAAATCTACTGTCTCTGTTATATTATGACAGACCAGCTAGATTCTCTGTCTCTATTATATTATCACAAACCAGCTAGATCTACTGTCTCTATTATATCATCACAGACCAGCTAGATCTACTGTCTCTGTTATATTATGACAGACCAGCTAGATCTACTGTCTCTGTTATATTATGACAGACCAGCTAGATCTACTGTCTCTATTATATCATGACAGACCAGCTAGATCTACTGTCTCTATTATAATATGACAGGCCAGCTAGATCAACATTCTCTTTGTGTCTATTATATAATGACAGACCAGCTAGATCAACTGTCTCTTTGTGTCTATTATATTATGACAGACCAGCTAGATCTACTGTCTCTATTATATTATGACAGACAAGCTAGATCTACTGTCTCTATTATATTTTGACAAACCAGCTAGATCTACTGTCTATTTTAATATGACAGACCAGCTAGATCTACTGTCTCTAGTATAACATGACAGACCAGCTAGATCTACTGTCTCTATTATATTATGACAGACACGCTGGATCTACTGTCTCTATTATAACATGACAGACCAGCTAGATCTACTGTCTCTATTATATTTTGACAAACCAGCTAGATCTACTGTCTCTATTATATCATGACAGACCAGCTAGATCTAATGTCTCTATTTTAATATGACAGACCAGCTAGATCTACTGTCTCTAGTATAACATGACAGACCAGCTAGATCTACTGTCTCTATTATATTATGACAGACACGCTGGATCTACTGTCTCTATTATAACATGACAGACCAGCTAGATCTACTGTCTCTGTTATATTATGACAGAACAGCTAGATCTACTGTCTCTAGTATAACATGACAGACCAGCTAGATCTATTGTCTCTGTTATAGTATGACAAACCAGGTAGATCTACTGTCTCTATTATATTATGACAGACCAGCTAGATCTACTGTCTCTATTATATTATGACAGGCCAGCTAGATCAACTTTCTCTTTGTGTCTATTATATTATGACAGACCAGCTAGATCTACTGTCTCTATTATATTATGACAGACCAGCTAGATCTACTGTCTCTATTATAACATGACAGACAAGCTAGATCTATTGTCTCTGTTATATTATGACAAACCAGGTAGATCTACTGTCTCTATTATATTATGACAGACCAGCTAGATCTACTGTCTCTAATATAATATGAAAGACCAGCTAGATCTACTGTCTCTATTATCGTATAACAGACCAGGTAAATCTACTGTCTCTATTATATTATGACAGACACGCTGGATCTACTGTCTCTATTATAACATGACAGACCAGCTAGATCTACTGTCTCTGTTATATTATAACAGACCAGCTAGATCTACTGTCTCTTTTATATTATGACAGACCAGCTAGATCTACTGTCTCTAATATATTATGACAGACACGCTGGATCTACTGTCTCTATTATAACATGACAGACCAGCTAGATCTACTGTCTCTGTTATATTATGACAGACCAGCTAGATCAACTGTCTCTATTATATTATCACAAACCAGCTAGATCTACTGTCTCTAATATATTATGACAGACACTCTGGATCTACTGTCTCTATTATAACATGACAGACCAGCTAGATCTACTGTCTCTGTTATATTATGACAGACCAGCTAGATCTACTGTCTCTATTATATTATGACAGACCAGCTAGATCAACTGTATCTTTGTGTCTATTATATTATGACAGACCAGCTAGATCTACTGTATCTATTATATTATGACAGACCAGCTAGATCTACTGTCTCTAATATATTATGACAGACACGCTGGATCTACTGTCTCTATTATAACATGACAGACCAGCTAGATCTACTGTCTCTGTTATATTATGACAAACCAGGCAGATCTACTCTCTCTATTATATTATGACAGACCAGCTAGATCTACTGTCTCTATTATAACATGACAGACCAGCTAGATCTACTGTCTCTATTATATTATGACAGACCAGCTAGATCTACTGTCTCTATTATATTATGACAGACCAGCTAGATCAACTGTATCTTTGTGTCTATTATATTATGACAGACCAGCTAGATCTACTGTCTCTATTATATTATGACAGACCAGCTAGATCTACTGTCTCTATTATATTATGACAGACCAGCTAGATCAACTGTGTCTATTATATTATGACAGACCAGCTAGATCTACTGTCTCTATTATATTATGACAGACCAGCTAGATCTACTGTCTCTATTATATTATGACAGACCAGCTAGATCTACTGTCTCTATTATATTATGACAGACCAGCTAGATCTACTGTCTCTATTATATTATGACAGACCAGCTAGATCTACTGTCTCTATTATATTATGACAGACCAGCTAGATCTACTGTCTCTATTATATTATGACAGACCAGCTAGATCTACTGTCTCTATTATATTATGACAGACCAGCTAGATCTACTGTCTCTATTATATTATGACAGACCAGCTAGATCTACTGTCTCTATTATATTATGACAGACCAGCTAGATCTACTGTCTCTATTATATTATGACAGACCAGCTAGATCTACTGTCTCTATTATATTATGACAGACCAGCTAGATCTACTGTCTCTATTATATTATGACAGACCAGCTAGATCTACTGTCTCTATTATATTATGACAGACCAGCTAGATCTACTGTCTCTATTATATTATGACAGACCAGCTAGATCTACTGTCTCTATTATATTATGACAGACCAGCTAGATCTACTGTCTCTATTATATTATGACAGACCAGCTAGATCTACTGTCTCTATTATATTATGACAGACCAGCTAGATCTACTGTCTCTATTATATTATGACAGACCAGCTAGATCTACTGTCTCTATTATATTATGACAGACCAGCTAGATCTACTGTCTCTATTATATTATGACAGACCAGCTAGATCTACTGTCTCTATTATATTATGACAGACCAGCTAGATCTACTGTCTCTATTATATTATGACAGACCAGCTAGATCTACTGTCTCTATTATATTATGACAGACCAGCTAGATCTACTGTCTCTATTATATTATGACAGACCAGCTAGATCTACTGTCTCTATTATATTATGACAGACCAGCTAGATCTACTGTCTCTATTATATTATGACAGACCAGCTAGATCTACTGTCTCTATTATATTATGACAGACCAGCTAGATCTACTGTCTCTATTATATTATGACAGACCAGCTAGATCTACTGTCTCTATTATATTATGACAGACCAGCTAGATCTACTGTCTCTATTATATTATGACAGACCAGCTAGATCTACTGTCTCTATTATATTATGACAGACCAGCTAGATCTACTGTCTCTATTATATTATGACAGACCAGCTAGATCTACTGTCTCTATTATATTATGACAGACCAGCTAGATCTACTGTCTCTATTATATTATGACAGACCAGCTAGATCTACTGTCTCTATTATATTATGACAGACCAGCTAGATCTACTGTCTCTATTATATTATGACAGACCAGCTAGATCTACTGTCTCTATTATATTATGACAGACCAGCTAGATCTACTGTCTCTATTATATTATGACAGACCAGCTAGATCTACTGTCTCTATTATATTATGACAGACCAGCTAGATCTACTGTCTCTATTATATTATGACAGACCAGCTAGATCTACTGTCTCTATTATATTATGACAGACCAGCTAGATCTACTGTCTCTATTATATTATGACAGACCAGCTAGATCTACTGTCTCTATTATATTATGACAGACCAGCTAGATCTACTGTCTCTATTATATTATGACAGACCAGCTAGATCTACTGTCTCTATTATATTATGACAGACCAGCTAGATCTACTGTCTCTATTATATTATGACAGACCAGCTAGATCTACTGTCTCTATTATATTATGACAGACCAGCTAGATCTACTGTCTCTATTATATTATGACAGACCAGCTAGATCTACTGTCTCTATTATAATATGACAGACCAGCTAGATCTACTGTCTCTATTATATTATGACAGACCAGCTAGATCTACTGTCTCTATTATATTATGACAGACCAGCTAGATCTACTGTCTCTATTATATTATGACAGACCAGCTAGATCTACTGTCTCTATTATATTATGACAGACCAGCTAGATCTACTGTCTCTATTATATTATGACAGACCAGCTAGATCTACTGTCTCTATTATATTATGACAGACCAGCTAGATCTACTGTCTCTATTATATTATGACAGACCAGCTAGATCTACTGTCTCTATTATATTATGACAGACCAGCTAGATCTACTGTCTCTATTATATTATGACAGACCAGCTAGATCTACTGTCTCTATTATATTATGACAGACCAGCTAGATCTACTGTCTCTATTATATTATGACAGACCAGCTAGATCTACTGTCTCTATTATATTATGACAGACCAGCTAGATCTACTGTCTCTATTATATTATGACAGACCAGCTAGATCTACTGTCTCTATTATATTATGACAGACCAGCTAGATCTACTGTCTCTATTATATTATGACAGACCAGCTAGATCTACTGTCTCTATTATATTATGACAGACCAGCTAGATCTACTGTCTCTATTATATTATGACAGACCAGCTAGATCTACTGTCTCTATTATATTATGACAGACCAGCTAGATCTACTGTCTCTATTATATTATGACAGACCAGCTAGATCTACTGTCTCTATTATATTATGACAGACCAGCTAGATCTACTGTCTCTATTATATTATGACAGACCAGCTAGATCTACTGTCTCTATTATATTATGACAGACCAGCTAGATCTACTGTCTCTATTATATTATGACAGACCAGCTAGATCTACTGTCTCTATTATATTATGACAGACCAGCTAGATCTACTGTCTCTATTATATTATGACAGACCAGCTAGATCTACTGTCTCTATTATATTATGACAGACCAGCTAGATCTACTGTCTCTATTATATTATGACAGACCAGCTAGATCTACTGTCTCTATTATATTATGACAGACCAGCTAGATCTACTGTCTCTATTATATTATGACAGACCAGCTAGATCTACTGTCTCTATTATATTATGACAGACCAGCTAGATCTACTGTCTCTATTATATTATGACAGACCAGCTAGATCTACTGTCTCTATTATATTATGACAGACCAGCTAGATCTACTGTCTCTATTATATTATGACAGACCAGCTAGATCTACTGTCTCTATTATATTATGACAGACCAGCTAGATCTACTGTCTCTATTATATTATGACAGACCAGCTAGATCTACTGTCTCTATTATATTATGACAGACCAGCTAGATCTACTGTCTCTATTATATTATGACAGACCAGCTAGATCTACTGTCTCTATTATATTATGACAGACCAGCTTAGATCTACTGTCTCTATTATATTATGACAGACCAGCTAGATCTACTGTCTCTATTATATTATGACAGACCAGCTAGATCTACTGTCTCTATTATATTATGACAGACCAGCTAGATCTACTGTCTCTATTATATTATGACAGACCAGCTAGATCTACTGTCTCTATTATATTATGACAGACCAGCTAGATCTACTGTCTCTATTATATTATGACAGACCAGCTAGATCTACTGTCTCTATTATATTATGACAGACCAGCTAGATCTACTGTCTCTATTATATTATGACAGACCAGCTAGATCTACTGTCTCTATTATATTATGACAGACCAGCTAGATCTACTGTCTCTATTATATTATGACAGACCAGCTAGATCTACTGTCTCTATTATATTATGACAGACCAGCTAGATCTACTGTCTCTATTATATTATGACAGACCAGCTAGATCTACTGTCTCTATTATATTATGACAGACCAGCTAGATCTACTGTCTCTATTATATTATGACAGACCAGCTAGATCTACTGTCTCTATTATATTATGACAGACCAGCTAGATCTACTGTCTCTATTATATTATGACAGACCAGCTAGATCTACTGTCTCTATTATATTATGACAGACCAGCTAGATCTACTGTCTCTATTATATTATGACAGACCAGCTAGATCTACTGTCTCTATTATATTATGACAGACCAGCTAGATCTACTGTCTCTATTATATTATGACAGACCAGCTAGATCTACTGTCTCTATTATATTATGACAGACCAGCTAGATCTACTGTCTCTATTATATTATGACAGACCAGCTAGATCTACTGTCTCTATTATATTATGACAGACCAGCTAGATCTACTGTCTCTATTATATTATGACAGACCAGCTAGATCTACTGTCTCTATTATATTATGACAGACCAGCTAGATCTACTGTCTCTATTATATTATGACAGACCAGCTAGATCTACTGTCTCTATTATATTATGACAGACCAGCTAGATCTACTGTCTCTATTATATTATGACAGACCAGCTAGATCTACTGTCTCTATTATATTATGACAGACCAGCTAGATCTACTGTCTCTATTATATTATGACAGACCAGCTAGATCTACTGTCTCTATTATATTATGACAGACCAGCTAGATCTACTGTCTCTATTATATTATGACAGACCAGCTAGATCTACTGTCTCTATTATATTATGACAGACCAGCTAGATCTACTGTCTCTATTATATTATGACAGACCAGCTAGATCTACTGTCTCTATTATATTATGACAGACCAGCTAGATCTACTGTCTCTATTATATTATGACAGACCAGCTAGATCTACTGTCTCTATTATATTATGACAGACCAGCTAGATCTACTGTCTCTATTATATTATGACAGACCAGCTAGATCTACTGTCTCTATTATATTATGACAGACCAGCTAGATCTACTGTCTCTATTATATTATGACAGACCAGCTAGATCTACTGTCTCTATTATATTATGACAGACCAGCTAGATCTACTGTCTCTATTATATTATGACAGACCAGCTAGATCTACTGTCTCTATTATATTATGACAGACCAGCTAGATCTACTGTCTCTATTATATTATGACAGACCAGCTAGATCTACTGTCTCTATTATATTATGACAGACCAGCTAGATCTACTGTCTCTATTATATTATGACAGACCAGCTAGATCTACTGTCTCTATTATATTATGACAGACCAGCTAGA
>NC_056433.1:1267789-1372120 GCF_018296145.1 Oncorhynchus tshawytscha | reverse complement strand
TATGAGCAACTAAATAGATCTACTGCCTCTATTATATTATGACAGACCAGCGAGATCTACTGTCTCTAATATAATATGACAGACAAGCTAGATCTACTGTCTCTATTATATATGACAGACCAGCTAGATCTACTGTCTCTATTATATTATGACAGACCAGCTAGATCTAATGTCTCTATTATATTATGACAGACCAGCAAGATAGATCTCTATGTCTCTATTATATTATGAGCAGACTAAATAGATCTACTGTCTCTATATATTATGACAGACCAGCTAGATCTACTGTCTCTATTATAATATGACAGACCAGCTAGATCTACTGTCTCTATTATATTATGACAGACCAGCTAGATCTACTGTCTCTATTATAATATGACAGACCAGCTAGATCTACTGTCTCTATTATATTATGACAGACCAGCTAGATCTACTGT
Source organism: Oncorhynchus tshawytscha (assembly GCF_018296145.1). Taxonomy (NCBI): domain Eukaryota; kingdom Metazoa; phylum Chordata; class Actinopteri; order Salmoniformes; family Salmonidae; genus Oncorhynchus; species Oncorhynchus tshawytscha. The sequence goes on along the minus strand of NC_056433.1, from coordinate 1,371,683 downwards.
CTCTATTATATTATGACAGACCAGCTAGATCTACTGTCTCTATTATATTATGACAGACCAGCTAGATCTACTGTCCTCTATTATTATATATGACAGACCAGCTAGATCTACTGTCTCTATATTATATATATGACAGACCAGCTAGATCTACTGTCTCTATTATATTATGACAGACCAGCTAGATCTACTGTCTCTATTATTATGACAGACCAGCTAGATCTACTGTCTCTATTATATTATGACAGACCAGCTAGATCTACTGTCTCTATTATATTATGACAGACCAGCTAGATCTACTGTCTCTGACAGACCAGCTAGATCTCTGTCTATTATATTATGACAGACTAAATAGATCTACTGTCTCTATTATATTATGACAGACCAGCTAGATCTACTGTCTCTATTATATTATGACAGACCAGCTAGATCTACTGTCTCTATTATATTATGACAGACCAGCTAGATCTACTGTCTCTATTATATTATGACAGACCAGCTAGATCTACTGTCTCTATTATATTATGACAGACCAGCTAGATCTACTGTCTCTATTATATTATGACAGACCAGCTAGATCTACTGTCTCTATTATATTATGACAGACCAGCTAGATCTACTGTCTCTATTATATTATGACAGACCAGCTAGATCTACTGTCTCTATTATATTATGACAGACCAGCTAGATCTACTGTCTCTATTATATTATGACAGACCAGCTAGATCTACTGTCTCTATTATATTATGACAGACCAGCTAGATCTACTGTCTCTATTATATTATGACAGACCAGCTAGATCTACTGTCTCTATTATATTATGACAGACCAGCTAGATCTACTGTCTCTATTATATTATGACAGACCAGCTAGATCTACTAGATCTACTGTCTCTATTATATTATGACAGACCAGCTAGATCTACTGTCTCTATGTCTCTATTATATTATGACAGACCAGCTAGATCTACTGTCTCTATTATATTATGACAGACCAGCTAGATCTACTGTCTCTATTATATTATGACAGACCAGCTAGATCTACTGTCTCTATTATATTATGACAGACCAGCTAGATCTACTGTCTCTATTATATTATGACAGACCAGCTAGATCTACTGTCTCTATTATATTATGACAGACCAGCTAGATCTACTGTCTCTATTATATTATGACAGACCAGCTAGATCTACTGTCTCTATTATATTATGACAGACCAGCTAGATCTACTGTCTCTATTATATTATGACAGACCAGCTAGATCTACTGTCTCTATTATATTATGACAGACCAGCTAGATCTACTGTCTATTATATTATGACAGACCAGCTAGATCTACTGTCTATATTATGACAGACCAGCAGATCTACTGTCTCTATTATATTATGACAGACAGCTAGATCTACTGTCTCTATTATATTATGACAGACCAGCTAGATCTACTGTCTCTATTATATTATGACAGACCAGCTAGATCTACTGTCTCTATTATATTATGACAGACCAGCTAGATCTACTGTCTCTCTGTCTATATTATATTATGAGCAGCTAAATAGATCTACTGTCTCTATTATATTATGACAGACCAGCTAGATCTACTGTCTCTATTATATTATGACAGACCAGCTAGATCTACTGTCTCTATTATATATAGCTAGATCTACTGTCTCTATTATATTATGACAGACCAGCTAGATCTACTGTCTCTATTATATTATGACAGACCAGCTAGATCTACTGTCTCTATTATATGACAGACCAGCTAGATCTAGATCCTACTGTCTCTATTATATTATGACAGACCAGCTAGATCTACTGTCTCTATTATATATGACAGACCAGCTAGATCTACTGTCTCTATTATATTATGACAGACCAGCTAGATCTACTGTCTCTATGTCTCTATTATATTATGACAGACCAGCTAGATCTACTGTCTCTATTATATTATGACAGACCAGCTAGATCTACTGTCTCTATTATATTATGACAGACCAGCTAGATCTACTGTCTCTATTATATTATGACAGACCAGCTAGATCTACTGTCTCTATTATATTATGACAGACCAGCTAGATCTACTGTCTCTATTCTATTATATTATGACAGACCAGCAAGATCTACTGTCTCTACTGTCTCTATTATATTATGAGCAGACTAAATAGATCTACTGTCTCTATTATATTATGACAGACCAGCTAGATCTACTGTCTCTATTATAATATGACAGACCAGCTAGATCTACTGTCTCTATTATATTATGACAGACCAGCTAGATCTCTACTGTCTCTATTATATTATGACAGACCAGCTAGATCTACTGTCTCTATTATATTATGACAGACCAGCTAGATCTACTGTCTCTATTATATTATGACAGACCAGCTAGATCTACTGTCTCTATTATATTATGACAGACCAGCTAGATCTACTGTCTCTATTATAATATGACAGACCAGCTAGATCTAACTGTCTCTATTATATTATGACAGACCAGCTAGATCTACTGTCTCTATTATATTATGACAGACCAGATAGATCTACTGTCTCTATTATAATATGACAGACAGCTAGATCTACTGTCTCTATTATATTATGACAGACCAGCTAGATCTACTGTCTCTATTATATTATGACAGACCAGCAAGATCTACTGTCTCTATGTCTCTATTATATTATGACAGACCAGCTAGATCTACTATTATATTATGACAGACCAGATCTACTGTCTCTATTATATTATGACAGACCAGCTAGATCTACTGTCTCTATTATATTATGACAGACCAGCTAGATCTACTGTCTCTATTATATTATGACAGACCAGCTAGATCTACTGTCTCTATTATATTATGACAGACCAGCTAGATCTACTGTCTCTATTATATTATGACAGACCAGCTAGATCTACTGTCTCTATTATATTATGACAGACCAGCTAGATCTAGCTAGATCTAGATCTACTGTCTCTATTATATTATGACAGACCAGCTAGATCTACTGTCTCTATTATATTATGACAGACCAGCTAGATCTACTGTCTCTATTATATTATGACAGACCAGCTAGATCTACTGTCTCTATTATATTATGACAGACCAGCTAGATCTCTGTCTGTCTCTATTATATATGACAGACCAGCTAGATCTACTGTCTCTATGACAGACCAGCTAGATCTACTGTCTCTATTATATATGACAGACCAGCTAGATCTCTGTCTCTTATATTATGACAGACCAGCTAGATCTACTGTCTCTATTATAATATGACAGACCAGCTAGATCTACTGTCTCTATTATATTATGACAGACCAGCTAGATCTACTGTCTCTATTATATTATGACAGACCAGCTAGATCTACTGTCTCTCTATTATATTATGACAGACCAGCTAGATCTACTGTCTCTATTATATTATGACAGACCAGCTAGATCTACTGTCTCTATTATATTATGACAGACCAGCTAGATCTACTGTCTCTATTATATAATATGACAGACCAGCTAGATCTACTGTCTCTATTATATTATGACAGACCAGCTAGATCTACTGTCTCTATTATATTATGACAGACCAGCTAGATCTACTGTCTCTATATATATGACAGACCATGACTATTATATTATGACCAGCTAGATCTACTGTCTCTATTATATTATGACAGACCAGCTAGATCTACTGTCTCTATTATATTATGACAGACCAGCTAGATCTACTGTCTCTATTATATTATGACAGACCAGCTAGATCTACTGTCCTCTATTAAATATGACAGACCAGCTAGATCTAACTGTCTCTATTATATTATGACAGACCAGCTAGATCTACTGTCTCTATTATATTATGACAGACTATTATAGATCTACTGTCTCTATTATAATATGACAGACCAGCTAGATCTACTGTCTCTATTATATTATGACAGACCAGCTAGATCTACTGTCTCTATTATATTATGACAGACCAGCAAGATCTACTGTCTCTATTATATTATGTCTAGATCTATCTCTATTATATTATGACAGACCAGCTAGATCTACTGTCTCTATTATATTATGACAGACCAGCTAGATCTACTGTCTCTATTATATTATGACAGACCAGCTAGATCTACTGTCTCTATTATATTATGACAGACCAGCTAGATCTACTGTCTCTATTATATTATGACAGACCAGCCAGCTAGATCTACTGTCTCTATTATATTATGACAGACCAGATCTACTGTCTCTATCTAGATCTACTGTCTCTATTATATTATGACAGACCAGCTAGATCTACTGTCTCTATTATATTATGACAGACCAGCAGATCTACTGTCTCTATTATATTATGTCTCTGACAGACCTGTCTCTATTATATTATGACAGACCAGCTAGATCTACTGTCTCTATTATATTATGACAGACCAGCTAGATCTACTGTCTCTCTATTATATTATGACAGACCAGCTAGATCTACTGTCTCTATTATATATGACAGACCAGCTAGATCTACTGTCTCTATTATATTATGACAGACCAGCTAGATCTAATGTCTCTATTATATTATGACAGACCAGCTAGATCTACTGTCTCGATGTCTCTATTATATTATGACAGACCAGCTAGATCTACTGTCTCTATTATATTATGACAGACCAGCGAGATCTACTGTCTCTAATATAATATGACAGACAAGCTAGATCTACTGTCTCTATTATATTATGATAGACCAGCTAGATCTACTGTCTCTATTATAATATGACAGACCAGCTAAATCTATTGTCTCTATTATATTATGACAGACCAGCTAGATCTACTGTCTCTATTATATTATGACAGACCAGCTAGATCTACTGTCTCTATTATATTATGACAGACCAGCTAGATCTACTGTCTCTATTATATTATGACAGACCAGCTAGATCTACTGTCTCTATTATATTATGACAGACCAGCTAGATCTACTGTCTCTATTATATTATGACAGACCAGCTAGATCTACTGTCTCTGCTATATTATGACAGACCAGCTAGATCTACTGTCTCTATTATATTATGACAGACCAGCTAGATCTACTGTCTCTATTATATTATGACAGACCAGCTAGATCTACTGTCTCTATGTCTCTATTATATTATGACAGACCAGCTAGATCTACTGACACTATTGTACTATGACAGACCAGCTAGATCTACTGTCTCTATTATATTTTGACAGACCAGCCTGAGCTACTGTCTCTATTATATTATGACAGACCAGCTAGATCTACTGTCTCTATTATATTATGACAGACCAGCTAGATCTACTGTCTCTATTATATTATGACAGACCAGCTAGATCTACTGTCTCTGACAGACCAGCTAGATCTACTGTCTCTATTATATTATGACAGACCAGCTAGATCTACTGTCTCTATTATATTATGACAGACCAGCTAGATCTACTGTCTCTATTATATTATGACAGACCAGCTAGATCTACTGTCTCTATTATATTATGACAGACCAGCTAGATCTACTGTCTCTATTATATTATGACAGACCAGCTAGATCTACTGTCTCTATTATATTATGACAGACCAGCTAGATCTACTGTCTCTATTATATTATGACAGACCAGCTAGATCTACTGTCTCTATTATATTATGACAGACCAGCTAGATCTACTGTCTCTATTATATTATGACAGACCAGCTAGATCTACTGTCTCTATAATATTATGATAGACCAACTAGATCTACTGTCTCTATTATATTATGACAGACCAGCTAGATCTAATGTATCTATTAAAATATGACAGAATAGCTAGATCTACTGTCTCTATGTCTCTATTATATAATGACAGACAAGCTAGATCTACTGTCTCTATTATATTATGAAAGACCAGCTAGATCTACTGTTTCTATCATATTATGACAGACCAGCTAGATCTACTGTCTCTATTATATAGTGACAGACCAGGTATATCTACTTACTCTATTATATTGTGACAGACCAGCTAGATCTACTGTTTCTATCATATTATGACAGACCAGCTAGATCTACTGCTTCTATCATATTATGACAGACCAGCTAGATCTACTGTCTCTATTATATAGTGACAGACCAGCTAGATCTACTGTCTCTATTATATAATGACAGACCAGATAGATCTATTGTCTCTATTATATTATGACAGACCAGCTAGATCTACTGTCTCTATTATATTATGACAGACCAGCTAGATCTACTGTCTCTATTATATTATGACAGACCAGCTAGATCTACTGTCTCTATTATATTATGACAGACCAGCTAGATCTACTGTCTCTATTATATTATGACAGACCAGCTAGATCTACTGTCTCTATGTCTCTATTATATTATAACAGACCAGCTAGATCTACTGTCTATATTATACTTTGACAGACCAGGTAGATCTACTGTCTCTATGTCTCTATTAGATTATGACAGACCAGCTAGATCTACTGTCTCTATTATATTATGACAGACCAGCTAGATCTACTGTCTCTATTATGTATGACAGACCAGCTAGATCTATTGTCTCTATTATATTATGACAGACCAGCTAGATCTACTGTCTCTATTATATTATGACAGACCAGCTAGATCTAGCTAGATCTGTCTCTATTATATTATGACAGACCAGCTAGATCTACTGTCTCTATTATATTATGACAGACCAGCTAGATCTACTGTCTCTATTATATTATGACAGACCAGCTAGATCTACTGTCTCTATTATATTATGACAGACCAGCTAGATCTACTGTCTCTATTATATTATGACAGACCAGCTAGATCTACTGTCTCTATTATATTATGACAGACCAGCTAGATGATCTATGTCTCTATTATATTATGACAGACCAGCTAGATCTACTGTCTCTATTATATTATGACAGACCAGCTAGATCTACTGTCTCTATTATATTATGACAGACCAGCTAGATCTACTGTCTCTATTATATTATGACAGACCAGCTAGATCTACTGTCTCTATTATATTATGACAGACCAGCTAGATCTACTGTCTCTATTATATTATGACAGACCAGCTAGATCTACTGTCTCTATTATATTATGACAGACCAGCTAGATCTACTGTCTCTATTATATTATGACAGACCAGCTAGATCTGTCTCTATTATATTATGACAGACCAGCTAGATCTACTGTCTCTATTATATTATGACAGACCAGCTAGATCTACTGTCTCTATTATATTATGACAGACCAGCTAGATCTACTGTCTCTATTATATTATGACAGACCAGCTAGATCTACTGTCTCTAGCTAGATCTACTGTCTATATTATGACAGACCAGCTAGATCTACTGTCTCTATTATATTATGACAGACCAGCTAGATCTACTGTCTCTATTATATTATGACAGACCAGCTAGATCTACTGTCTCTATTATATTATGACAGACCAGCTAGATCTACTGTCTCTATTATATTATGACAGACCAGCTAGATCTACTGTCTCTATTATATTATGACAGACCAGCTAGATCTACTGTCTCTATTATATTATGACAGACCAGCTAGATCTACTGTCTCTATTATATTATGACAGACCAGCTAGATCTACTGTCTCTATTATATTATGACAGACCAGCTAGATCTACTGTCTCTATTATATTATGACAGACCAGCTAGATCTACTGTCTCTATTATATTATGACAGACCAGCTAGATCTACTGTCTCTATTATATTATGACAGACCAGCTAGATCTACTGTCTCTATTATATTATGACAGACCAGCTAGATCTACTGTCTCTATTATATTATGACAGACCAGCTAGATCTACTGTCTCTATTATATTATGACAGACCAGCTAGATCTACTGTCCCTATTAAAATATGACAGACCTAGATCTACTGTCTCTATTATATTATGACAGACCAGCTAGATCTACTGTCTCTATTATATTATGACAGACCAGCTAGATCTACTGTCTCTATTATATATGACAGACCAGCTAGATCTACTGTCTCTATTATATTATGACAGACCAGCTAGATCTACTGTCTCTATTATATTATGACAGACCAGCTAGATCTACTGTCTCTATTATATTATGACAGACCAGCTAGATCTACTGTCTCTATTATATTATGACAGACCAGCTAGATCTACTGTCTCTATTATATTATGACAGACCAGCTAGATCTACTGTCTCTATTATATTATGACAGACCAGCTAGATCTACTGTCTCTATTATATTATGACAGACCAGCTAGATCTACTGTCTCTATTATATTATGACAGACCAGCTAGATCTACTGTCTCTATTATATTATGACAGACCAGCTAGATCTACTGTCTCTATTATATTATGACAGACCAGCTAGATCTACTGTCTCTATTATATTATGACAGACCAGCTAGATCTACTGTCTCTATTATATTATGACAGACCAGCTAGATCTACTGTCTCTATTATATTATGACAGACCAGCTAGATCTACTGTCTCTATTATAACATGACAGACCAGCTAGATCGACTGTCTCTATTATATTATGACAGACCAGCTAGATCTACTGTCTCTCTATTATATTATGACAGACCAGCTAGATCTACTGTCTCTATTATATTATGACAGACCAGCTAGATCTATTGTCTCTATTATATTATGACAGATCAGCTAGATCTACTGTCTCTATTATATTATGACAGAACAGCTAAATCTACTGTCTCTATTATATTATGACAGGCCAGCTAGAGCTACTGTCTCTATTATAATATGACAGAACAGCTAAATCTACTGTTTCTATTATATTATGACAGACCAGCTAGATCTACTGTCTCTATTATAACATGACAGACAAGCTAGATCTACTGTCTCTATTATATTATGACAGACCAGCTAGATCTACTGTCTCTATTATATTATGACAGACCAGCTAGATCAACTGTATCTTTGTGTCGATTATTTTATGACAGACCAGCTAGATCTACTGTATCTATTATATTATGACAGACTAGCTAGATCTACTGTCTCTATTATATCATGACAGACCAGCTAGATCTACTGTCTCTAATATATTATGACAGACACGCTGGATCTACTGTCTCTATTTTAATATGACAGACCAGCTAGATCTACTGTCTCTAGTATAACATGACAGACCAGCTAGATCTACTGTCTCTATTATAACATGACAGACCAGCTAGATCTACTGTCTCTATTATATTATGACAGACCAGCTAGATCTACTGTCGCTATTATAATATGACAGGTTTAAAAATACTCTGCTCTTGTAGAGTATTTAGGATTAGGAAAGTATTCATGAATCATATGAAACTGTTTTGGAGAGCTTTTACTAACAAAATACAGAAAATGGTGGTTTGATTCATTTTGGAAATTGCCAGATTCAGTTCTTCAACCAATGGTAATATTGGAAGATTAGTGTACATAGAATTATAACAGGGAGAATAGTGTACACTAGTAGGTTATACCCTGGTCTACCACCCACACTGACCATGGAACTGTTATAACAGGGAGAATACTGTATACTAGTAGGTTATACCCTGGTCTATCACTCACACTGACCATGGGCTGTTATAACAGGGAGAATACTGTATACTAGTAGGTTATATCCTGGTCTATCACCCACACTGACCATGGGCTGTTATGACAGGGAGAATACTGTACAATAATAGGTTATACCCTGGTCTGTCACCCGCACTGACCATGGGCTGTTATAACAGGGAGAATGCTGTACAATAATAGGTTATACCCTGGTCTATCACCCGCATTGACCATGGAACTGTTATAACAGGGAGAATACTGTACAATAGTAAGTTATACCCTGGTCTACCACACTGACCATGGGCTGTTATAACAGGGAGAATGCTGTACACTAGTAGGTTATACCCTGGTCTATCACCCACACTGACCATGGAACTGTCATAACAGGGAGAATACTGTACAATAGTAGGTTATACCCTGGTCTATCACCCACACTGACCATGGAACTGTTATAACAGGGAGAATACTGTACACTAGTAGGTTATACCCTGGTCTATCACCCACACTGACCATGGGCTGTTATAACAGGGAGAATACTGTACAATAGTAGGTTATACCCTGGTCTATCACCCGCACTGACCATGGAAATGTTATAACAGGGAGAATAGGGCGGCAGGGTAGCCTAGTGGTTAGAGCGTTGGACTAGTAACCGGAAGGTTGCAAGTTCAAACCCCCGAGCTGACAAGGTACAAATCTGTCGTTCTGCCCCTGAACAGGCAGATAACCCACTGTTCCTAGGCCACCATTGAAAATAAGAATTTGTGCTTAACTGACTTGCCTGGTTAAATAAAGGTAAAATACTGTACAATAGTAGGTTATACCCTGGTCTATCACCCGCACTGACCATGGGCTGTTATAACAGGGAGAATACTGTACAATAGTAGGTTATACCCTGGTCCAATGGAACTGTGTGATGATCCAGCCAAGTATTGTGCCATGCGTCAGGTTCAAACTGTTACGGTTTGATCTCTGCTCCATAACCATTTAATTAGCCTACATGCCGTTTTTAAAATATCGTCACCTCTTACTCATGATCCTCAGCAACAACCACACGGCCGTGACGGCGTTTACAGAGGAAGCAAATGAAGGTAAACGACACAAAACCTAGGAAGAAACCTAGAGAGGAACCAGGCTATGTGGGGTGGCCAGTCCTCTTCTGGCTGTGCCGGGTGGAGATTATAACAGAACATGGCCAAGATGTTCAAATGTTCATAAATGACCAGCATGGTCGAATAATAATAAGGCAGAACAGTTGAAACTGGAGCAGCAGCACAGTCAGGTGGAAGTTGAAACTAAACAGTGTCATTAAATGGAATGATTATGTAGGTTATGCCAAATCCATTCAGCTGATGTTCTGAAAGAGCTGCAAAATCTGGACCCTTACAAATCAGCCGGGCTAGACAATCTGGACCCTTTCTTTCTAAAATTATCTGCCGAAATTGTTGCCACCCCTATTACTAGCCTGTTCAACCTCTCTTTCGTGTCGCCTGAGATTCCCAAAGATTGGAAAGCAGCTGCGGTCATCCCCCTCTTCAAAGGGGGGGACACTCTTGACCCAAACTGCTACAGACCTATATCTATCCTACCGTGCCTTTCTAAGGTCTTCGAAAGCCAAGTCAACAGACAGATTACCGACCATTTCGAATATCACCATACCTTCTCTGCTATGCAATCTGGTTTCAGAGCTGGTCATGGGTGCACCTCAGCCACGCTCAAGGTCCTAAACGATATCTTAACCGCCATCGATAAGAAACATTACTGTGCAGCCGTATTCATTGATCTGGCCAAGGCTTTCGACTCTGTCAATCACCACATCCTCATCGGCAGACTCGACAGCCTTGGTTTCTCAAATGATTGCCTCACCTGGTTCACCAACTACTTCTCTGATAGAGTTCAGTGTGTCAAATCGGAGGGTCTGCTGTCCGGACCTCTGGCAGTCTCTATGGGGGTGCCACAGGGTTCAATTCTTGGACCGACTCTCTTCTCTGTATACATCAATGAGGTCGCTCTTGCTGCTGGTGAGTCTCTGATCCACCTCTACGCAGACGACACCATTCTGTATACTTCCGGCCCTTCTTTGGACACTGTGTTAACAACCCTCCAGGCAAGCTTCAATGCCATACAACTCTCCTTCCGTGGCCTCCAATTGCTCTTAAATACAAGTAAAACTAAATGCATGCTCTTCAACCAATCGCTACCTGCACCTACCCGCCTGTCCAACATCACTAATCTGGACGGCTCTGACTTAGAATACGTGGACAACTACAAATACTTAGTTGTCTGGTTAGACTGTAAACTCTCCTTCCAGACCCATATCAAACATCTCCAATCCAAAGTTAAATCTAGAATTGGCTTCCTATTTCGAAACAAAGCATCCTTCACTCATGCTGCCAAACATACCCTTGTAAAACTGACCATCCTACCAATCCTCGACATTGGCGATGTCATTTACAAAATAGCCTCCAATACCCTACTCAACAAATTGGATGCAGTCTATCACAGTGCAATCCGTTTTGTCACCAAAGCCCCATATACTACCCACCATTGCGACCTGTACGCTCTCGTTGGCTGGCCCTCGCTTCATACTCGTTGCCAAACCCACTGGCTCCATGTCATCTACAAGACCCTGCTAGGTAAAGTCCCCCCTTATCTCAGCTCGCTGTTCACCATAGCATCTCCCACCTGTAGCACACGCTCCAGCAGGTATATCTCTCTAGTCACCCCCAAAACCAATTCTTTCTTTGGCCGCCTCTCCTTCCAGTTCTCTGCTGCCAATGACTGGAACGAACTACAAAAATCTCTGCAACTGGAAACACTTATCTCCCTCACTAGCTTTAAGCACCAACTGTCAGAGCAGCTCACAGATTACTGCACCTGTACATAGCCCACCTATAATTTAGCCCAAACAACTACCTCTTTCCCAACTGTATTTCATTTTAATTTATTTATTTATTTTTCTCCTTTGCACCCCATTATTTTTATTTCTACTTTGCACATTCTTCCATTGCAAAACTACCATTCCAGTGTTTTACTTGCTATATTGTATTTACTTTGCCACCATGGCCTTTTTTGCCTTTACCTCCCTTCTCACCTCATTTGCTCACATTGTATATAGACTTGTTTATACTGTATTATTGACTGTATGTTTGTTTTACTCCATGTGTAACTCTGTGTCGTTGTATCTGTCGAACTGCTTTGCTTTATCTTGGCCAGGTCGCAATTGTAAACGAGAACTTGTTCTCAACTTGCCTACCTGGTTAAATAAAGGTGAAATAAATAAAATAAAAAAACTGAAGGGAACTAACAGTGTCATTAAATGGAATGATAATGTAGGCTATACCAAATGAAGGTAAACTAAACAGTGTCATTAAATGGAATGATGTAGGTTATACCAACTGAAGGGAACTAACAGTGTAATTAAATTGAATGATAATGTAGGATATACCAACTGAAGGGAACTAACAGTGTAATTAAATTGAATGATAATGTAGGTTATACCAACTGAAGGGAACTAACAGTGTAATGAAATGGAATGATAATGCAGATTATACCAACTGAAGAGAACTAACAGTGTAATTAAATAGAATGATAATGTAGGCTATACCAACCGAAGGGAACTGGCAGTGTCATTAAATGGAATGATAATGTAGGATATACCAACTGAAGGGAACTAACAGTGTAATTAAATTGAATGATAATGTAGGTTATACCAACTGAAGGGAACTAACAGTGTAATGAAATGGAATGATAATGCAGATTATACCAACTGAAGAGAACTAACAGTACATTGGCAGTGTAATATGTGTGGTTATTAGGTCTACTGACAGTCCATACTGATGGTGACTAATAGGTGATAGTGACTAATAGTTAACATGATAGAAATAGGAAACATACAAAGTTGATGTATCCTAGAATTAAGACATTTGAGAGTGACCATCCACGTAAGTCTGTGGGAACGTTGATATGTTGATTTCCTTCAGCTTTCTGACACACAGGAAATTTGAACGTTCATTTTACAGCAGACATGTTCATTTTAACCCTCCTCCAGTGTTTATATTAGTCCACTTTCATCAGTGTTAATTTAACACTTTTTCTAGTGTTAATATTAAAACACTCTCTGAGTGTTAAAATATAACACTTCAGGTGTTGTTCAAATTTGCTTCCAACACTCTACTCAGCAAACTGGATGCAGTTTATCACAGTGCCATCCATTTTGTCACTAAAGCACCTTATACCACCCACCACTGCGACTTGTATGCTCTAGTCGGCTGGCCCTCGCTACATATTTGTCGCCAGACCCACTGGCTCCAGGTCATCTACAAGTCCCTGCTAGGTAAAGCTCTGCCTTATCTCAGTTCACTGGTCACGATGGCAACACCCATCCGTAGCACGCGCTCCAGCAGGTGCATTCCACTGATCATCCCTAAAGCCAACACCTCATTTGGCCGCCTTTCGTTCCAGTTCTCTGCTACCTGTGACTGGAACGAATTGCAAAAATCGCTGAAGTTGGAGACTTTTATCTCCCTCACCAACTTCAAACATCTGCTATCTGAGCAGCTAACCGATCGCTGCAGCTGTACATAGTCTATCGGTAAATAGCCCACCCATTTTTACCTACCTCATCCCCATACTGTTTTTATTTATTTACTTTTCTGCTCTTTTGCACACCAATATCTCTACCTGTACATGACCATCTGATCATTTATCACTCCAGTGTTAATCTGGAAAATTGTAATTATTTGCCTACCTCCTCATGCCTTTTGCACACAATGTATATAGACTCCCCTTTTTTTTCTACTGTGTTATTGACTTGTTAATTGTTTACTCCATGTGTAACTCTGTGTTGTCTGTTCACACTGCTATGCTTTATCTTGGCCAGGCTGCAGTTGTTAATGAGAACTTGTTCTCAACTAGCCTACCTGGTTAAATAAAGGTGAAAAAAAATGACCCAAGGGAGTGTTAAGACTGAGGGTGATAATACTGAGGGTGTTCAAATGACACCCTCAGTATTAAGCAGCAACACCTTTCAGTGTTGAGGATCAACTCTATAGAATGCATCCTGTAGCTGAATTGACACCAGGAAGTGCTAAATATTCACACTGAGAAATAACTATTTTTTTGTCTGTTTCTCTCCCACTCTTAACTCAAGCCTGCAAGTTGTAGGTGAGTTAAACAGGGGTAACAAAGGATTCCTTACAAGAGTAGTGACTCTGCTTTATGACTCTGTTTAATTTATTTAGGCCACAAAGAGAAGGTGCATCAGAATGAAATCAGTGCATCAGAATGAAATCAGTGCATCACAGTGCATCAGTACATGTACTATATGAGAACAAGAGTATTTGCAGAGTTGCTATTTAACACAAGTGGAAGTCCTAAGACTAGGAATGTCGTTTTCTTGATAAAGGTGCCAATAATCTGACTATTACTCATGTCAAACAAAGGAAGAACATAAAGGCTGTCATCAGTTTGAAGGACAAAAGGCTTATACAATTACAGATCATCAACTTTGACAACAACTCTGTCATCAGCACCACAAGCACTTTGAAGGACAAAAGGCTTATACAATTACAGATCATCAACTTTGACAACAACTCTGTCATCAGCACCACAAGCACTTTGAAGGACAAAAGGCTTATACAATTACAGATCATCAACTTTGACAACAACTCTGTCATCAGCACCACAAGCACTTTGAAGGACAAAAGGCTTATACAATTACAGATCATCAACTTTGACAACAACTCTGTCATCAGCACCACAAGCACTTTGAAGGACAAAAGGCTTATACAATTACAGATCATCAACTTTGACAACAACTCTGTCATCAGCACCACAAGCACTTTGAAGGACAAAAGGCTTATACAATTACAGATCATCAACTTTGACAACAACTCTGTCATCAGCACCACAAGCACTTTGAAGGACAAAAGGCTTATACAATTACAGATCATCAACTTTGACAACAACTCTGTCATCAGCACCACAAGCACTTTGAAGGACAAAAGGCTTATACAATTACAGATCATCAACTTTGACAACAACTCTGTCATCAGCACCACAAGCACTTTGAAGGACAAAAGGCTTATACAATTACAGATCATCAACTTTGACAACAACTCTGTCATCAGCACCACAAGCACTTTGAAGGACAAAAGGCTTATACAATTACAGATCATCAACTTTGACAACAACTCTGTCATCAGCACCACAAGCACTTTGAAGGACAAAAGGCTTATACAATTACAGATCATCAACTTTGACAACAACTCTGTCATCAGCACCACAAGCACTTTGAAGGACAAAAGGCTTATACAATTACAGATCATCAACTTTGACAACAACTCTGTCATCAGCACCACAAGCACTTTGAAGGACAAAAGGCTTATACAATTACAGATCATCAACTTTGACAACAACTCTGTCATCAGCACCACAAGCACTTTGAAGGACAAAAGGCTTATACAATTACAGATCATCAACTTTGACAACAACTCTGTCATCAGCACCACAAGCACTTTGAAGGACAAAAGGCTTATACAATTACAGATCATCAACTTTGACAACAACTCTGTCATCAGCACCACAAGCACTTTGAAGGACAAAAAGGCTTATACAATTACAGATCATCAACTTTGACAACAACTCTGTCATCAGCACCACAAGCACTTTGAAGGACAAAAGGCTTATACAATTACAGATCATCAACTTTGACAACAACTCTGTCATCAGCACCACAAGCACTTTGAAGGACAAAAGGCTTATACAATTACAGATCATCAACTTTGACAACAACTCTGTCATCAGCACCACAAGCACTTTGAAGGACAAAAGGCTTATACAATTACAGATCATCAACTTTGACAACAACTCTGTCATCAGCACCACAAGCACTTTGAAGGACAAAAGGCTTATACAATTACAGATCATCAACTTTGACAACAACTCTGTCATCAGCACCACAAGCACTTTGAAGGACAAAAGGCTTATACAATTACAGATCATCAACTTTGACAACAACTCTGTCATCAGCACCACAAGCACTTTGAAGGACAAAAGGCTTATACAATTACAGATCATCAACTTTGACAACAACTCTGTCATCAGCACCACAAGCACTTTGAAGGACAAAAGGCTTATACAATTACAGATCATCAACTTTGACAACAACTCTGTCATCAGCACCACAAGCACTTTGAAGGACAAAAGGCTTATACAATTACAGATCATCAACTTTGACAACAACTCTGTCATCAGCACCACAAGCACTTTGAAGGACAAAAGGCTTATACAATTACAGATCATCAACTTTGACAACAACTCTGTCATCAGCACCACAAGCACTTTGAAGGACAAAAGGCTTATACAATTACAGATCATCAACTTTGACAACAACTCTGTCATCAGCACCACAAGCACTTTGAAGGACAAAAGGCTTATACAATTACAGATCATCAACTTTGACAACAACTCTGTCATCAGCACCACAAGCACTTTGAAGGACAAAAGGCTTATACAATTACAGATCATCAACTTTGACAACAACTCTGTCATCAGCACCACAAGCACTTTGAAGGACAAAAGGCTTATACAATTACAGATCATCAACTTTGACAACAACTCTGTCATCAGCACCACAAGCACTTTGAAGGACAAAAGGCTTATACAATTACAGATCATCAACTTTGACAACAACTCTGTCATCAGCACCACAAGCACTTTGAAGGACAAAAGGCTTATACAATTACAGATCATCAACTTTGACAACAACTCTGTCATCAGCACCACAAGCACTTTGAAGGACAAAAGGCTTATACAATTACAGATCATCAACTTTGACAACAACTCTGTCATCAGCACCACAAGCACTTTGAAGGACAAAAGGCTTATACAATTACAGATCATCAACTTTGACAACAACTCTGTCATCAGCACCACAAGCACTTTGAAGGACAAAAGGCTTATACAATTACAGATCATCAACTTTGACAACAACTCTGTCATCAGCACCACAAGCACTTTGAAGGACAAAAGGCTTATACAATTACAGATCATCAACTTTGACAACAACTCTGTCATCAGCACCACAAGCACTTTGAAGGACAAAAGGCTTATACAATTACAGATCATCAACTTTGACAACAACTCTGTCATCAGCACCACAAGCACTTTGAAGGACAAAAGGCTTATACAATTACAGATCATCAACTTTGACAACAACTCTGTTGCACTTTGAAACAACTCTGTTATCAACTTTGATCATCAACTTTGACAACAACTCTGTCATCAGCACCACAAGCACTTTGAAGGACAAAAGGCTTATACAATTACAGATCATCAACTTTGACAACAACTCTGTCATCAGCACCACAAGCACTTTGAAGGACAAAAGGCTTATACAATTACAGATCATCAACTTTGACAACAACTCTGTCATCAGCACCACAAGCACTTTGAAGGACAAAAGGCTTATACAATTACAGATCATCAACTTTGACAACAACTCTGTCATCAGCACCACAAGCACTTTGAAGGACAAAAGGCTTATACAATTACAGATCATCAACTTTGACAACAACTCTGTCATCAGCACCACAAGCACTTTGAAGGACAAAAGGCTTATACAATTACAGATCATCAACTTTGACAACAACTCTGTCATCAGCACCACAAGCACTTTGAAGGACAAAAGGCTTATACAAACAGATCATCAACTTTGACAACAACTCTGTATCAGCACCACAAGCACTTTGAAGGACAAAAGGCTTATACAATTACAGATCATCAACTTTGACAACAACTCTGTCATCAGCACCACAAGCACTTTGAAGGACAAAAGGCTTATACAATTACAGATCATCAACTTTGACAACAACTCTGTCATCAGCACCACAAGCACTTTGAAGGACAAAAGGCTTATACAATTACAGATCATCAACTTTGACAACAACTCTGTCATCAGCACCACAAGCACTTTGAAGGACAGAAAAGGCAGCACCACAAGCACTTTACAAAATTACAGATCATCAACTTTGACAACAACTCTGTCATCAGCACCACAAGCACTTTGAAGGACAAAAGGCTTATACAATTACAGATCATCAACTTTGACAACAACTCTGTCATCAGCACCACAAGCACTTTGAAGGACAAAAGGCTTATACAATTACAGATCATCAACTTTGACAACAACTCTGTCATCAGCACCACAAGCACTTTGAAGGACAAAAGGCTTATACAATTACAGATCATCAACTTTGACAACAACTCTGTCATCAGCACCACAAGCACTTTGAAGGACAAAAGGCTTATACAATTACAGATCATCAACTTTGACAACAACTCTGTCATCAGCACCACAAGCACTTTGAAGGACAAAAGGCTTATACAATTACAGATCATCAACTTTGACAACAACTCTGTCATCAGCACCACAAGCACTTTGAAGGACAAAAGGCTTATACAATTACAGATCATCAACTTTGACAACAACTCTGTCATCAGCACCACAAGCACTTTGAAGGACAAAAGGCTTATACAATTACAGATCATCAACTTTGACAACAACTCTGTCATCAGCACCACAAGCACTTTGAAGGACAAAAGGCTTATACAATTACAGATCATCAACTTTGACAACAACTCTGTCATCAGCACCACAAGCACTTTGAAGGACAAAAGGCTTATACAATTACAGATCATCAACTTTGACAACAACTCTGTCATCAGCACCACAAGCACTTTGAAGGACAAAAGGCTTATACAATTACAGATCATCAACTTTGACAACAACTCTGTCATCAGCACCACAAGCACTTTGAAGGACAAAAGGCTTATACAATTACAGATCATCAACTTTGACAACAACTCTGTCATCAGCACCACAAGCACTTTGAAGGACAAAAGGCTTATACAATTACAGATCATCAACTTTGACAACAACTCTGTCATCAGCACCACAAGCACTTTGAAGGACAAAAGGCTTATACAATTACAGATCATCAACTTTGACAACAACTCTGTCATCAGCACCACAAGCACTTTGAAGGACAAAAGGCTTATACAATTACAGATCATCAACTTTGACAACAACTCTGTCATCAGCACCACAAGCACTTTGAAGGACAAAAGGCTTATACAATTACAGATCATCAACTTTGACAACAACTCTGTCATCAGCCACAAGCACTTTGAAGGACAAAAGGCTTATACAATTACAGATCATCAACTTTGACAACAACTCTGTCATCAGCACCACAAGCACTTTGAAGGACAAAAGGCTTATACAATTACAGATCATCAACTTTGACAACAACTCTGTCATCAACACCATCAAACACAGTGAATTCATGGTAATGTTCACAGAAATTGTCAGTACGCAACTTGTCTAGCAATATATTGTCAACCACAATGATCTTAGTTGTTCCACAAAAGACTGGCTCCATCTCACTGCAAACTAACAGTCCCTCTCTGCACTTCATCCAGCTGGTAGAGTAAATGGCTTTCTGCATAGTGACCTGAGGTGACACTGCCAACTCCTTACCTCCAGTATAATCAGTCAGGGAAAACGCTTTCATCGGTCCATAGTTAGTATGTCAAAACGGTGATGTCTCCCAGTGTTGGCCTATAGCATATGGGTATTTTTGGGACAAAAACATGTTTCTGAGGGTGTTCTTAAAGAGTTGGTACTTTGCCTCAAACCTCATACTACTAGTAATAAAGGACCGATTTGTCTTATGGGTAATGTACCATAAAGTCATGTTTGGGTATCAAGTTTTTATGTGGGTACAACTGTTTTAAAAGTGTGTTATGTTCAATTAACAAATGCTTCAAATACACAGACATGCTAAGAAAAGGGGGGACAACAATGTTGATTATCTGCAGTAAGATGAGCAGCAAATTCCAGTTCTCATTTCCTGGTGGAACAACATCACCCAAAATCAAGGGAACATTTCTTACAAGACACAGAGTTTGAATAGAAGTAAGTGCTATGCTACTTCCACTGTTCTCTAGGTTGAGTTTAGTTGTACGGTTTTTAAACTCCAGGTACCCACAGTCAAATGAGTAGATTCAAGAGAAAAGCGCACATTTCAAAATAACATTTTCAGAGACATATTCAAACAACAATTTTAACTCAAACTGAACCACCCCTTCAAGAATGTCATGCATTATGTCCACAGAAAAAATACAGCAAACATGGAAGTGCTGCAAACTGTTTAGTTTAGAGTTTCTCTTTACACCGAACACAGACGGAGCTGTGGTTCAGAATTCAACTGACTCTAATACATTTCAAATGGATCTTTACCACGCAAGACAATCTTAGGGTCATCCTGACTGTGAACCGACTGAGCATTAGACTTTTCTATCAAACAGAACCGGCAAAAGTAATGACTACTGAAGGACTCTGTGAAACCAAGGACTGCATGCATCTCCAAATTGTGTCCAGTTATTTGGCAGATAGTGCCGTAAACTCTATCAGTTGAAAAAGGCAAATGTACAGCCTCACTCTCCAGTTTTTTTCATTAACCAAGGGCTCTAGAATGGCATCAAAGCCTTATTAATCAAGGGCTCTAGAATGGCATCAAAGCCTTATTAACCAAGGGCTCTAGAATGGCATCAAAGCCTCATTAACCAAGGGCTCTAGAATGGCATCAAAGCCTTATTAACCAAGGGCTCTAGAATGGCATCAAAGCCTCATTAACCAAGGGCTCTAGAATGGCATCAAAGCCTCATTAACCAAGGGCTCTAGAATGGCATCAAAGCCTCATTAACCAAGGGCTCTAGAATGGCATCAAAGTCTCATTAATCAACATTTTGTTGTGTTACTGCCTGAATTCAACATTAAATCCATTAAACCCCGCCCTGTGCAACTGGGTACTGGACTTCCTGACGGGCCGCCCCCAGGTGGTGAGGGTAGGCAACAACATCTCCTCCCCGCTGATCCTCAACACTGGGGCCCCACAAGGGTGCGTTCTGAGCCCTCTCCTGTACTCCCTGTTCACCCACGACTGCGTGGCCATGCACGCCTCCAACTCAATCATCAAGTTTGCGGACGACACAACAGTGGTAGGCTTGATTACCAACAACGACGAGACGGCCTACAGGGAGGAGGTGAGGGCCCTCGGAGTGTGGTGTCAGGAAAATAACCTCACACTCAACGTCAACAAAACTAAGGAGATGATTGTGGACTTCAGGAAACAGCAGAGGGAACACCCCCATCCACATCGATGGAACAGTAGTGGAGAGGGTAGCAAGTTTTAAGTTCCTCGGCATACACATCACAGACAAACTGAATTGGTCCACTCACACAGACAGCATCGTGAGGAAGGCGCAGCAGCGCCTCTTCAACCTCAGGAGGCTGAAGAAATTCGGCTTGTCACCAAAAGCACTCACAAACTTCTACAGATGCACAATCGAGAGCATCCTGGCGGGCTGTATCACCGCCTGGTATGGCAACTGCACCGCCCTCAACCGTAAGGCTCTCCAGAGGGTAGTGAGGTCTGCACAACGCATCACCGGGGGCAAACTACCTGCCCTCCAGGACACCTACACCACCCGATGCTACAGGAAGGCCATAAAGATCATCAAGGACATCAACCACCCGAGCCACTGCCTGTTCACCCCGCTGTCATCCAGAAGGCGAGGTCAGTACAGGTGCATCAAAGCTGGGACCGAGAGACTGAAAAACAGCTTCTATCTCAAGGCCATCAGACTGTTAAACAGCCACCACTAACATTGAGTGGCTACTGCCAACACACTGTCAATGACACTGACTCTACTCCAGCCACTTTAATCATGGGAATTGATGGGAAATGATGTAAATATATCACTAGCCACTTTAAACAATGCTACCTTATATAATGTTACTTACCCTACATTGTTCATCTCATATGCATACGTTGATACTGTACTCTATATCATCGACTGCATCCTTATGTAATACATGTATCACTAGCCACTTTAACTATGCCACTTGGTTTACATACTTATCTCATATGTATATACTGTACTCGATATCATCTACTGTATCTTGCCTATGCTGCTCTGTACCATCACTCATTCATATATCCTTATGTACATATTCTTATTCCCCTTACACTGTGTATAAGACAGTAGTTTTTTTGGAATTGTTAGTTAGATTACTTGTTCGTTATTACTGCATTGTCAGAACTAGAAGCACAAGCATTTCGCTACACTCGCATTAACATCTGCTAACCATGTGTATGTGACAAATAAAATTTGATTTGATTTGATTTGATAAATATAAATATACGTTTTTTTTCTCATTTAGACATTTTGGCAAATTTATTGAAAATGAAATACAGAAATATCTACATATATACATAAGTATTCACACCCCTGAGTCAATACTTTGTACAAGCACCTTTGGCGGCTATTACAGCTTTGAGTCGTTTTGGGGAGGTCTGTGTCAGCTTTGAGTCATTTTGGGGATGTCTGTATCAGCTTTGAGTCATTTTGGGGATGTCTGTGTCAGCTTTGAGTCATTTTGGGGATGTCTGTATCAGCTTTGAGTCGTTTTGGGAATGTCTGTATCAGCTTTGAGTAGTCTTGGGTATGTCTGTGTCAGCTTTGAGTCATCTTGGGTATGTCTGTATCAGCTTTGAGTCATCTAGGGTATGTCTGTATCAGCTTTGAATCGTCTTGGGTATGTCTGTATCAGCTTTGAGTCATTTTGGGGATGTCTGTATCAGCTCTTAGTCGTTTTGGTGATGTCTGTATCAGCTTTGAGTCATCTTGTGTATGTCTGTATCAGCTTTGCACATCTGGATTTGTGGATTTTCTCCTGTCCTTCCTTGCAGATTTTCTCAAACTCTGTTAAGTTAAATAGGGAGTGGCAATTTTCAAGTCTTTTGACAGATTTTTTATGGGATTTAATTCTGAGCTTTGGCTGGGCCATTTAAGTACTTCCACATTCTTTTTCTGAAGCCATTCCAGTGTTGCTTTGGCTGTATGCTTGGGGTCATTGTCCTGTTGAAACGAACATCTTTGCCCCATTCTAAGGTCGTTTGCACTCTGAAGCAGGTTGTCATCAATGATTTTCTTGTATTTGACCCCATTCATTATTCCCTCTATCTTTACCAGTCTCCCAGTCCCCGCCGGAGAAAAGCATCCCCATAGAATGATGCTGCCACCACCATGCTTCATGGCAGGGATGGTGTTAGATGGGTGATGAGCTGTGCCTGGTTTTCTCCAGACATAGCGCTATGCATTCAAGCCAAATAGTTGCATATTTGTATCATCAGACCACAGAATCTCTTGCTTTATGCTCCCGGAGTCTTTCATATGCCTTCTTGCAAACTCCAGGCATGCTGTCTTTTTCTTAGGAGTGGCATCCGTATTTCCCTCTCCCGTAAAGACTAGATTGCTGAAGTGCTGTAGAGACTGTTGTCCTTCAGGTTCTCCCATCTCAGCCAAGCTGCAGCCAGCTATAGGCAGAGTCTGGGTAGTTCAATATTTTTTTGACGACCACTGTGCTCTTGGAAACTTTCAAAACTCTAGAAATTGTTTTATACCTTTCCCCATATATAGAGTGGGGCAAAAAAGTATTTAGTCAGCCACCAATTGTGCAAGTTCTCCCACTTAAAAAGATGAGAGAGGCCTGTAATTGTCACGCCCTGGTCTTAGTATTTTGTGTTTATATATTTATTTGGTCAGGCCAGGGTGTGACATGGGTTTATTTTGTGTTGTGTTTTTGTATTGGGGTTTTAGTAGGTATTGGGATTGTGGCTGAGTACGGGTGTCTAGCATAGTCTATGGCTGCATGAGGCGGTTCTCAATCAGAGTCAGGTGATTCTCGTTGTCTCTGATTGAGAACCATATTTAGGTAGCCTGGGTTTCACTGTGTGTTTTGTGGGTGATTGTTCCTGTCTCAGTGTGTTTGTATTCACCAGATAGGCTGTATAGGTTTTCACGTTCCGTTTCTTGTTTTTGTCGTGTTTATTCTTTCATTAAACATGTATCGAACTAACCACGCTGCATTTTGGTCCGACTCTCCTTCGACGGAAGAAAACCGTAACAGTAATTTTCATCATAGGTACACTTCAACTATGACAGACAAAATGAAAAAAAAAAGCCAGAAAATCACATTGTAGGATTTTTAATGAATTTATTTGCAAATTATGGTGGAAATAAGTATTTGGTCAATAATAAAAGTGTATCTCAATACTTTGTTAAATACCCTTTGTTGGCAATGACAGAGGTCAAACATTTTCTGTAAAACTTCACAAGGTTTTCACACACTGTTGCTGGTATTTTGGCCCATTCCTCCATGCAGATCTCTAGAGCAGTGATGTTTTGGGGCTGTTGCTGGGCAACACAGACTTTCAACTCCCTCCAAAGATTTTCTATGTTGTTGAGATCTGGAGACTGGTGAGGCCACTCCAGGACCTTGAAATGCTTCTTACGAAGCCACTCCTTCGTTGCCCGGGCGGTGTGTTAGGGATCATTGTCATGCTGAAAGACCCAGCCACGTTTCATCTTCAATGCCCTTGCTGATGGAAGGAGGTTTTCACTTAAAATCTCACGATACATGGCCCCATTCATTCTTTCCTTTACACGGCTCAGTCATCCTGGTCCCTCTGCTGAAAAACAGCCCCAAAGCATGATGTTTCCACCCCCATGCTTCACAGTAGGTATGGTGTTCTTTGGATGCAACTCAGCATTCTTTGTCCTCCAAACACGACGAGTTGAGTTTTTACCAAAAATATCTATTTTGGTTTCATCTGACCATATGACATTCTCCCAATCTTCTTCTGGATCATCCAAATGCTCTCTAGCAAACTAGTGCAGAGAGACTGATTACAGCTAGCTTGTCTCTCTGCACTGACCTGATTAGAGCTAGCTTGTCTCTCTGCACTGACTTGATGCCAGCTAGCTTGTCTCTCTGCACTGACCTGATTGCAGCTAGCTTGTCTCTATACACTGACCTGATTGCAGCTAGCTTGTCTCTCTGCACTGACCTGATTGCAGCTAGCTTGACTCTCTACACTGACCTGATTGCAGCTAGCTTGTCTCTCTACACTGACCTGATTGCAGCTAGCTTGTCTTTCTGCACTGACCTGATTGCAGCTAGCTTGTCTCTCTGTACTGACCTGATTGCAGCTAGCGTTTCTTTCTGCACTGACCTGTTTGCAGCTAGCGTGTCTCTCTGCACTGACCTGATTGCAGCTAGCTTGTCTCTCTGCACTACCTGATTGCAGCTAGCTTTTCTCTCTGCACTGACCTGATTGCAGCTAGCTTGTCTCTCTGCACTGACCTTATTGCAGCTAGCTTGTCTCTCTGCACTGACCTTATTGCAGCTAGCTTGTCTCACTGCACTGACCTGATTGCAGCTAGCTTGTCTCTCTACACTGACCTGATAGCAGCTAGCCTGTCTCTCTGCACTGAGCTGATTGCAGCTAGCTTGCCTCTCTACACTGACCTGATTGCAGCTAGCTTGTCACTCTGCACTGACCTGATTGCAGCTAGCTTGTCTCTCTGCACTGACCTGATTGCAGCTAGCTTGTCTTTCTGCACTGACCTGATTGCAGCTAGCTTGTCTCTCTGCACTGACCTGATTGCAGCTAGCTTGTCTTTCGGTACTGACCTGATTGCAGCTAGCTTGTGTTTCTGCACTGACCTGATTGCAGCTAGCTTGTCTCTCTGCACTGACCTGCTTGCAGCTAGCTTGTCTCTCTGCACTGACCTGATTGCAGCTAGCTTGTCTCTCTACACTGACCTGATAGCAGCTAGCTTGTCTCTCTGCATTGACCTGATTACAGCTAGCTTGTCTCTCTGCACTGACCTGATTACAGCTAGCTTGTCTCTCTGTACTGACCTGATTGGGGCTAGCTTGTCTTTCTGCCGCCAAGCTGAACTGGTGTCTCGGTTATGGAAGCAATAATCCTGGAAATAATATGGAAGTTTTCAAGAGACATTCTTTCATGGAAATGTTCTCTGCCAGTTTCTGCATCCCACAAGGAATTATGTGGAATCCCCATTGGATCTGAAAACACCAGCAAGGATAAGAACTCTAAAGTATGCAAGTAAATGAGTTTGGTCCATCTCCTTCCATCTCCAAAAACACACCTTCCCTCCAAATTAGTGCAGTCCAGAATAGTTTTCTGGATGGTGTCTGGGATGTTCAAAAGAAGAATTTATGTCCTGAGTAACCGCCTTTCGGGGCGGCCCTGGTGGCTCAGTCCTTGGGCAAGAAGATCATTCAATTTAAAAAAAAATTGACATCCATATTTCTTCTCCTGCAGGCTGCTGATGTACTGGTTGCTGACGGGCTGGTCCTGGAGCTTGTTGCTGACGGGCTGGTCCTGGGGCTGGTTGCTGATGGGCTGGTCCTGGGACTGTTTGCTGACGGGCTGGTCCTGGGGCTGGTTGCTGATGGGCTGGTCCTGGGACTGGTTGCTGATGGGCTGGTCCTGGGACTGTTTGCTGACGGGCTGGTCCTGGGGCTGGTTGCTGATGGGCTGGTCCTGGGACTGGTTGCTGATGGGCTGGTTGCTCTTCTTCCAGAGAGGATGACATAACAGAGACATGACATATTCTGAAAAGTCTTTATCTTCCAAAGTGGAAGACGTTCCTTCCACTCTAGCTTCTCTCTCTGAAATTAATGTTTTTGAAGGCCCTCTGAGGAGAGATTATTTTTGCCAGACTGATTGACTGTGGTAAGGAGCCACACATGAAAAGCTATTTATTTGTTGTGTCCCTCCCCCAATTTGCACCTGGACTGGGGTAGAGTGTGAACCTGAACACCACATATGTAATATAAATGTGTAGGGGGGTGCACAGTGTGCACTCAATGGAAATGTGTTATTTTACAAGGTTAAAGAATGGGGATTCTATTGGGGGGACATAGGTAGCACACATGAGGACATTTTTCTCTGTTGAGATAATTTCCTCATTCATTTCTAGCCAGATGTAAAATGTTCCTGTTTTTACTAATTTAATAGAGTGGGTTAGGTCTGCTCTGTATCAAATTAGCATACCCCCTGAGTCTCTTCCCTGTTTCACACCTGGTAGTTTGGTGGATGGGACTACCAGCTCTCTGTAACCAAGCGGGCAACGAGTGGGTCCATCTCCTTTATACCATGTTTCCTGTAGGATGGCAATGTCTGTATTTCCAATGTATTTGATGAAGTCCAGGTTTCTGCTGTTTAGGCCGAAGGCAGATGACCTCAGACCTTGTCTATTTCAGGATGAGAATATCTCTCTCTCTGTGTCTTAAGGCCTGGTTGGGTCTCTCTCGCTCTGTGTTTTAAGGCCTGGTTGGGTTTCAGGGTTCTATTAAAAGTTCAAAGGCATTTAACTACTGGAACTGGAGCTAGTCTGCACCAACACAGCACTAATGAGTACACACACACACACACACACACACAGCGACATATGTTACCCTCATGTGTCTGTCGCTGTCGGCAACAATACTCACCATTCCCATTGTAATAGGCTGTCGTTACCACGGTAATCCTGTCTCACTTCACGCCAAGATCTGTCACAGGCTTAACGACCCTTTCAGCACTACGTCTCACTTTTTCTCTCTCCTTCGCTCTCCCTCTTGCTTTCTCTCTCTCCCTCTCTCTCTCTCTCTCTCTCTCTCTCTCTCTCTCCTCTTCTCTGTCTGTCTCTCCCTCTCCCCGTCTCTCTCTCTCTCTCTCTCTCTCTCTCTCTCTCTCTCGCTCTTGCCCTCCCATTTTTCTCATCTAAATGTACTACCAGTGCCCAATTATGGCAATATTCCTCTAGAATGTTAAGGTTCTGTTGAAGACCTGTTGAAGACCTTGTTGGTTGGTTAAAGAATAACCAAATCATCAGCAGGTATTTTGCCCCTGTGTCAAATAGTGCAAGTCTTAGGCCTGCAGAATAGTCCAACTTGTCTGCTAATTCATTGATAGAAATATTGAATAGGTTTGGACTCAAACTGCAGCCTTGTCTCACACCTCAATGTTTGTATTTATTATTATTATTTATTACTTGTTTTATGTATAAATACATTTTATTAAGTCAAGCTTTGGGGAATTTGGACCTTCATGGCAAATAGAATCAAATGCTTTTTTAAAGTCAATAACCTAAAGATTTTGTCCTCTTATTTTTGGTGGACGTGTTTATTAATTAGTGTGGGTAAGGTTTATATAAAGTTTAAGCCGGAAGTTTACATACACCTTAGCCAAATACATTTAAACTCCGTTTTTCACAATTCCTGACATTTAATCCTAGTAATAACTCCCTGTCTTAGGTCAGTTAGGATCACCACTTTAGTTTAAGAATGTGAAATCTCAGAATAATAGTAGAGAGAATGATTTATTTCAGCCTTTATTTCTTTCATCGTATTCCCAGAGGGTCAAAAGTTGTCATACACTCAATTAGTATTCGGTAGCATTGCCTTTAAATTGTTTAACTTTGGTCAAACATTTTAGTTAGCCTTCCACAAGCCTCCATAATAAGTTGTGTGAATGTTGGCCCATTCCTCCTGACAGCTGGTGCAACTGGGTCAGGTTTGTTGGCCTCCTTGCTCACACACAATTTTTCAGTTCTGCCCAAATGTTTTATAGGCTGGAGGTCAGGACTTTGTGATGGCCACTCCAATACCTTGACTTTGTTGTCCTTAAACTTTGGATGTAAGCTTGGGGTCATTGTCCATTTGGAAGACCCATTTGTGACCTAGCTTTATCTTCCTGACTGATATCTTGAGATGTTGCTTCAATATATCCACAGAATTTTTCTTTCTCATGATGCCATGTAGTTTGTGAAGTTCACCAGTCCCTCCTGCAGCAAAGCACCCCCACAACATGATGCTGCCACCCCCGTGCTTCATGGTTGGGATGGTGTTCTTCAGCTTGCAAACCTCCCTCTTTTTCCTCCAAATATAGCGATCGTCATTATGATTAAACATTTCTATTTTTGTTTCATCAGACCAGAGGACATTTCTCCAAAAAGTAAGGTCTTTGTCCCCATGTGCAGTTGCAAACCGTAGTCTGGCTTATTTATGGCGATTTTGGAGCAGTGGCTTCTTCCTTGCTGAGTGGCCTTTCAGGCTATGTCGATATAGGACTTGTTTTACTGTGGATATAGATACTTTTGTACCTGTTTCAGCATCTTCACAAGGTATTTTGCTGTTATTCTGGGACTGATTTGCACTTTTCACACCAAAGTACGTTCATCTCTAGGAGACAGAACGCATCTCCTTATAGAGCGGTTTGACGGCTACGTGGTCCCATGGAGTTTATACTTGCATACTATTGTTTGTACAGATGAACATGGTACCTTCAGGCGTTTGGAAATTGCTTCCAAGGATGAACCAGACTTGTGGAGGTCTACAATTTTTTTTCTGAGCTCTTGGCAAATTTCTTTTGATTTTCCCATGATGTCAAGCAGAGTTTGAAGGTAGGCCTTGAAATACATCCACAGGTACACCTCCAATTGACTCAAATGTTGTATATTAGCCTATCAGATGCTTCTAAAGCCATGACATAATTTTCTTGAGTTATCCAAGCTGTTTAAAGGCAAAGTCATATGTAAACTTCTGACCCTCTGGAATTGTGATACAGTGAATTAGAAGTGAAATAATCTGTCTGTAAACAATTGTTGGAAAAATTAGTTGTGTCATGTACAAAGTAGATGTCCTAACTTACTTGCCAAAACTATAGTTTGTTAACAAGAAATGTGTGGAGTGGTTGAAAAACAAGTTCTAATGACTCCAACCTAAGTGTATGTAAACTTCCGATTTCAACTGTATGTTGTTAAATCCAGAGATACTTAGAAAGAAGGAAATCCCAGCGGTCAATGAATGGAGAAACATATAATACCCCACCCAGCATCCTGTCTCCAATCTACGTACTATTCCAAAGCAATAACAGAGAACAAACCCATTATAAATACAAATGTGTAGTGTGATTATTCACATTTACTTATTACTTTATTTCTTGAAGAAAGGTTTGAATTCTTGAAATCAAAATGCTGAAAACCAAGTTGCTCTTTATACAGATTCCCCGGTAATTATTGGGGTCTGATTTGTCTCCACGTTTGTGTATAGGGCAGATGAGCCCCTGTTTCCCGACATCAGGAAAGCATTCAAAAGTTCATACCATGTTGAACAATTTAAGCATTTTGCACCTCAGGTGTGCTGTTTTTCAGCTTTTCATTTCTGATGTTATCTAGACCACAAGCCTTCTTTGGTTTTATAGATTTGAGCTTTTAATTTAGTTATTGTTGCGTTATTGGGTAATCTAATGGATTTTTGTTGTGTTTAATGATTGATACAAGGAGATCAAAATTTTCTCGACTTTTCTTTTATGTTGAAGTCCAGATTCCTGCTCTTTAGGCCAAAAGCAAATGACCTCAGGCCTAGTATATTCCAGGATGAGATAGTAAAAGCTTTGTCTTCCATAGTGTCTTGTGTGGTTTTTGTGTGGTTTAGGCCTGGACCATCACAGTAGGTGTGAGCAGAGCATGTTGAGCATCTGATACATAGATCGTAGGTCACAGGATAGGGCGGGTATAATAGTGGGGGTTGGGACTGTTTCTCTGCTTACAGCCTTATATGTGCAACTGTCCTGACAAGGTCCTTGATGCAGGGGCGGGAGGCAGAAGGGGCATAAGAAGGGTCTCTCTCTCTCTCTCTCAATTCAATTCAAGGGGCTCTTTTGTCATGGGGAACCTGTTAACATTGCCAGAGCAAGTGAAATAGATAATAATCAAAAGTGAAATAAACAATATAAATGTACAGTAACTTCCCTCACAGAAGTTCCAAAATAATTCAAATATCATATTATATATATATATATATATATACAGTGTTATAATGATGTGCAAATAGTTAAAGTACAAAGGGAACATAAATACACATATTGTGTTTACAATGGTGTTTGTTCTTCACTGGTTGCCCTTTTCTTGTGGCACCAGGTCACACATCTTGCTGCTGTGTTATTTCACCCAGTAGATATGGGAGTTTATCAACATCGGGTTTGTTTTCTAATTCTTTGTGGATCTGTCTAATCTGAGGGAAATTTGTGTCTCTAATATGTTCATAGATTTGGCAGGAGGTTAAGAAGCGCAGCTCATTTTGTGGCCAGTGCACATAGCCTGCCTTCTCTTGAGAGCCATGTCTGTCTACGGCGGTCTTTCTCAATAGAGTCTGTATACAGTCAAAAAAGTTTGGGTCAGTCACAGTGGTCAGGTATTCTGCCGCTGTGTACTCTCTGTTTAGGGTCAGATAACATTCTAGTTTGCTCAGTTGTATTGTTAATTCTTTCCAATGTGTCAAGTAATTATCTTTTTGTTTTCTCATGATTTGGTTGGGTCTAATTGTGTTGCTGTCCTGGGGCTCTGTGGGGTGTGTATGTGTTTGTGAACAAAGCCCCAGGACCAGCTTGCTTAGAGGACTCTTCTCCAGGTTCATCTCTCTGTAGGTGATGGCTTTGTTATGGAAGATTTTGGAATTAGCGGGTATCAGCCTAATTCTGCTCTGCATTATTTGGTGTTCTATGTTGTACACTGAGGATATTTTCAATTTGGTGTTTGTTCCATTTTGTGAATTCTTGGTTGGTGAGCTGACCCCAGACATCACAACCATAAAGATCAATGGGTTCTATAACTGATTCAATAATTTTAGCCAGATCCTAATTGGTATGTTGAATTTTATGTTTCTTTTGATGGCATAGAAGGCCCTTCTTGCCTTGTCTCTCAGATCGTTCACAGCTTTGTGGAAGTTACCTGTGGTGCTGATGTTTAGGCCGAGGTATGTATAGTTTTCTGTGTGCTCCAGGGCAACAGGTGTCTAGATGGAATTTATATTTGTGGTCTTGGCAACTGGACCTTTTTTGGAATGCCATTATTTTAGTCTTACTGAGATTTACTGACAGGGCCCAGGTGGGACAGAATCTGTGCAGAAGATCTAGGTGCTGCTGTAGGCCCTCTTTGGTATAGGACCATTATCTTTCTCTCCCTCTCCCGCTATCTCTCTTCTTTGCTCTCCCTCTTTTCTCTCCCATTCTCTCTCTCTCTCCTTCTCTCTGTCGCTCTCCCATCCCTCTCTCTCCTCTCTCTGTCCCATCCTCTCTCTCCCTCCTTATCTCCCATTCTCTCTCTCTCTACCATCCTCTCTCTCTCCTTCTCTCTGTCACTCTCCCATCCCTCCCTCTCCTCTCTCTCTCCCATCCTTCTCTCTCTCTCTCCTTCGCTCTCTCTCTCTCCCATCCTTCTCTCTCTCATCCTTCTCTCTCATCCTTCTCTCACTCTCTCATCTCTCTCTCACTCTCTCTCTCTCTCTCCCAGTCTTTTTTTTCTCTCTGGGTCGTCCAGTCTTTCTTAAACATTCTAATAGATGACAAATCAAATCCTAAGTAGTTGGTTAGAAATAAGAGAGGAAGAGCAATGTTACTGTGAGGTGAAATAATGGAGAATGAGAATGTGTAGCAGTAATGGGAGGTGGTGTGGTAGTGAGATTAATGTGAGGTTGTTATTGGTCTAATGATGCAGTCATGAAATAGTTCCCTTAGAGTCTGGGCTCAACTCACACATGAAACTAATAGAGGGGGGTTGTGTGTGTGTGTGTGGGTGTGTGTGTGTGTGTGTGTGTGTGTGTGTGTGTGTGTGTGTGTGTGTGTGTGTGTGTGTGTGTGTGTGTGTGTGTGTGTGTGCTCAGAGCTCACAGGAAATGGCCTAGCTGCATTAGGCTCTCTGTGTTCTCTGGTACTCTACGGTCAGCAGTGTAGTTACTGGTCTGGTTTTGGGAGGTAGAGTACATAACAGAGATATCTGATTCGTCACACAGCCGTGGGGTGCGTGTGTGCGTGAACATTCTCCAGTGAATCCCAGCAGACAGGAACCTGTACCCTCCAGTTCCTGTCTATACCTCCTCTACCTGTACCCTCCAGATCCTGTCTACACCTCCTCTACCTGTACCCTCCAGATCCTGTCTACACCTCCTCTACCTGTACCCTCCAGATCCTGTCTACACCTCCTCTACCTGTACCCTCCAGATCCTGTCTATATCTCCTCTACCTCCAGTTCCTGTCTATACCTCCTCTACCATCCAGTTCCTGTCTATACCTCGTCTACCTCCAGTTCCTGTCTATATCTCCTCTACCCTCCAGTTCCTGTCTATACCTCCTCTACCCTCCAGATCCTGTCTATACCTCGTCTACCTCCAGTTCCTGTCTATATCTCCTCTACCCTCCAGTTCCTGTCTATACCTCCTCTACCCTCCAGATCCTGTCTATACCTCCTCTACCATCCAGTTCCTGTCTATACCTCCTCTACCTCCAGTTCCTGTCTATACCTCCTCTACCCTCCAGATCCTGTCTATACCTCCTCTACCTCCAGTTCCTGTCGATACCTCCTCTACCTCCAGTTCCTGTCTATACGTCCTCTACCTCCAGTTCCTGTCTATACCTCCTCTACCCTCCAGATCCTGTCTATACCTCCTCTACCTCCAGTTCCTGTCTATACCTCTTCTACCTCCAGTTCCTGTCTATACCTCCTCTACCTCCAGTTCCTGTCTATATCTCCTCTACCTCCAGTTCCTGTCTATACCTCCTCTACCCTCCAGATCCTGTCTATACCTCCTCTACCTCCAGTTCCTGTCTATACCTCCTCTACCTCCAGTTCCTGTCGATACCTCCTCTACCTCCAGTTCCTGTCTATACCTCCTCTACCTCCAGTTCCTGTCGATACCTCCTCTACCTGTACCCTCCAGATCCTGTCTATATCTCCTCTACCTCCAGTTCCTGTCTCTACCTCCTCTACCCTCCAGATCCTGTCTATACCTCCTCTACCCTCCAGTTCCTGTCTATACCTCCTCTACCTCCAGTTCCTGTCTCTACCTCCTCTACCTCTACCCTCCAGTTCCTGTCTATACCTCCTCTACCTCCAGTTCCTCCAGTCTCTACCTCCTCTACCCTCCAGTTCCTGTCTATACCTCCTCTACCTCTACCCCCAGTTCCTGTCGATACCTCCCTCTACCCTCCAGATCCTGTCTATACCTCCTCTACCTCCAGTTCCTGTCTCTACCTCCTCTACCCTCCAGATCCTGTCTATACCTCCTCTACCCTCCAGTTCCTGTCTATACCTCCTCTACCTCCAGTTCCTGTCTATACCTCCTCTACCTCTACCCTCCAGTTCCTGTCTATACCTCCTCCACCTCCAGTTCCTGTCTATACCTCCTGTACCTCCAGTTCCTGTCTATACCTCCTCTACCTGTACCCTCCAGCTCCTGTCTATACCTCCTGTACCTCCAGTTCCTGTCTATACCTCCTCTACCTCTACCCTCCAGTTCCTGTCTATACCTCCTCTACCTTCCAGTTCCTGTCTATACCTCCCTACCTCTACCCTCCAGTTCCTGTCTACCCTCCAGTTCCTGTCTATACCTCCTCTACCTTCCAGTTCCTGTCTCTACCCTCCAGTTCCTGTCTACCTCCTCTACCTCCAGTTCCTGTCTATACCTCCTCTACCTCCAGTTCTATACCTCCTCCCTCCAGTTCCTGTCTATACCTCCTCTACCTCCAGTTCCTGTCTATACCTCCTCTACCTCCAGTTCCTGTCTCTACCTCCAGTTCCTGTCTATACCTCCTCTACCTCCAGTTCCTGTCTATACCTCCTCTACCTCCAGTTCCCTCCTCTACCTCTACCCTCCAGTTCCTGTCTATACCTCCTCCACCACCAGTTCCTGTCTATGGCTCCTCTACCTCCAGTTCCTGTCTATACCAGTTCCTGTCTCCTCTACCCTCCAGTTCCTGTCTATACCTCCTCCACCTCCAGTTCCTGTCTATACCTCCTCTACCTCCAGTTCCTGTCTATACCTCCTCTACCTCCAGTTCCTGTCTATACCTCCTCTACCTCCAGTTCCTGTTCCTCTACCTCCCACCTCCAGTTCCTGTCTATACCTCCTCTACCTCCAGTTCCTGTCTATACCTCCTCTACCTCCAGTTCCTGTCTATACCTCCTCTACCTCCAGTTCCTGTCTATACCTCCTCTCCTCTACCTCCAGTTCCTGTCTATACCTCCTCTACCTCCAGTTCCTGTCTATACCTCCTCTACCTCCAGTTCCTGTCTATGCCTCCTCTACCTCCAGTTCCTGTCTATACCTCCTCTACCTCCAGTTCCTGTCTATACCTCCTCTACCTCCACCTCCAGTTCCTGTCTATACCTCCTCTACCTCCAGTTCCTGTCTATACCTCCTCTACCTCCAGTTCCTGTCTATACCTCCTCTACCTCCAGTTCCTGTCTATACCTCCTCTACCTCCAGTTCCTGTCTATACCTCCTCTACCTCCAGTTCCTGTCTATACCTCCTCTACCTCCTCTACCTCCAGTTCCTGTCTATACCTCCTCTACCTCCAGTTCCTGTCTATACCTATACCTCCTCTACCTCCAGTTCCTGTCTACCTCCAGTTCCTGTCTACCTCCTCTACCTCCAGTTCCTGTCTATACCTCCTCCACCTCCAGTTCCTGTCTATACCTCCTCTACCTCCAGTTCCTGTCTATGCCTCCTCTACCTCCAGTTCCTGTCTATACCTCCTCTACCTCCAGTTCCTGTCTATACCTCCTCTACCTCCAGTTCCTGTCTATACCTCCTCTACCTCCAGTTCCTGTCTATACCTCCTCTACCTCCAGTTCCTGTCTATACCTCCTCTACCTCTAGCCTCCACCCTGCTAGCAGGACTGATGTGATGGCTGTGATTGACAGTCCAGTGGTCTCAGTGGGAAAAGAGAGTTTCCAGCCTTGCAGCCTGAGGGCGTTTATGTACAGAGAGTTCTTTGTGTGTGAGATAAATAGAAAAGGAGCTTGAGTTGATTGGTTGTTCCTTCCATTACTCAAACGTAGAAGAAGACAAACATACCAGTCCCTCAACCCACCCTTCTCTCTCTCTCTCCTCTCTCTCTCTCTCTCCCTCTCTCTCTCTCTCTCTCTCTCTCTCTCTCTCTCTCTCTCTCTCTCTCTCTCTCTCTCTCTCTCTCTCTCTCTCTCTCTCTCTCTCTCTCTCTCTCTCTCTCTCCCCTGATGTCATGATTGGGAGACCCCAGGGAAAAGAGGGGTTTATGGGAAGCTTCATACTCAGAGAGTGATGTCATGAAGAGGACACAGACCCTGCTGCCTCACACTGATATCGTGGGTTATTAGTCCTTCCTCCCTTCCCTCTTCTCCTCCCATCCCTCCTCTTATCCCCTGCCTTCTCCATTCCTCTTCTCTTCTCCTCCCTTCTTATCTCCTAACCCTGGGCTGTGAAACCTCTTATTTCTGTTAGAGTATCTGAATGAATATGTAGCCTCTCTTCTCCTCCCTTCTTATCTCCTCTACCCTCCAGATCCTGTCTATACCTCCTCTACCCTGGGCTGTGAAACCTCTTATTTCTGTTAGAGTATCTGAATGAATCTCTTCCTCGCTAATCTGTGTGTGATTCTGTCGGTCTTTTTGTCTATTTTTCTGTCTGTGTTTCTTTCTCTTTGTCTCTGTCTCTCTCTGTGGCATCACCCTTCTAAATATAAAGAAAACCGTGAAGGAGGGGAGAGGGAGAGAGAGAGAGAAGGAGGGAGCAAAGAGAGAGAGAAAGGCGGTGAGCGGCCAGTCCTGGTTTAGAGCTCCTCTTTAATGGTGGAGGTGTAAATCTACCGCCCCCCCCACACACACACACACACACACACACACGGAGAGACAGACACACAGAAACACACACATCTACACACAGACCCACTCACAGATCAATAAAGTTAATTTAAAACATTCACAGTCTGCCATCTGAAATCAACCATTTAATAAGATGCTGTTCCTGTAAAACTGGTATAGGCCCCTTCAGATTTACTACAGAGGGAAAGAGGGAGAGGCAGATCGCTCAAGAGGGACTTTGAAATTGGACGTCTATCCATGTCCCGAGGACATGGGAAATGCATTTGAAACCGGTCACTAGGGGCAACAGTGAGTGATATTACCTTCAAGTAGGCTTGGGATTGATGGAGGGATGGATGGAGGGATGGATGAAGGGATGGATGGAGGGATGGATGGAGGGATGGATGGAGGGATGGATGGTGGGATTGGATAGTGGGATGGATGGAGGGATGGATGGAGGGATGGATGGTGGGATGGATGGAGGGATGGATGGTGGGATTGGATGGTGGGATGGATGGAGGGATGGATGGAGGGATGGATGGAGGGATGGATGGTGGGATGGATGGAGGGATGGATGGAGGGATGGATGGTGGGATTGGATGGTGGGATGGATGGAGGGATGGATGGAGGGAGGGATTGATGGAGGGATGGATGGAGGGATGGATGGAGGGATGGATGGAGGGATGGATGGTGGGATGGATGGAGGGATGGATGGAGGGATGGATGGAGGGATGGATGGTGGGATGGATGGTGGGATGGATGGAGGGATGGATGGAGGGAGGGATTGATGGAGGGATGGATGGTGGGATGGATGCCAGAGAGGAGGAGGACAAAGGGACGGAGAGGGAAGGGAGGGAGGGAGGAAGGAGAGGAAAGGGAGATTAGGGGAGGAGGAGTTTAGGGGATGGAGGAGGTTAGGGGAGGAGGAGTTAGGGGAGAGGGAAGGAGGAGAGGGAGGGAGAGAGGAAGGAGGAGGATAGGCGAGGGAGGGAGGAGGAGGTTAGGTGAGAGCGGGGGGGGGAGGGGGTTAGGGGAAGAGGAGGTTAATGGGAGAGGAGGTTAGGGGAAGGGGGAGGAGGATAGGAGAGGGAAGGAGGAGGATAGGAGAGGGACGATAATGAGGACAGGGGAGGAAGGAGGAGGTTAGTGGAGGGAGGAGGAGGAGGGTAGGGGGAGGGAGGAGGAGGAGGAGATTAGGGGATGAAGGAAGAGGAGGTTAGGGGAGGGAGGAGGAGGAGATTAGGGGAGGAGGAGGTTAGTGGAGGGAGGAGGAGGAGGGTAGGGGAGGGGGGAGGAGGAGGAGGTTAGTGGAGGGAGGAGGAGGAGGTTAGTGGAGGGAGGAGGAGAAGGTTTGTGCGGGGAGGGGGAGGAGGAGGTTAGTGGAGGAGGAGGTTAGGGGAGGGAGGAGGAGGAGGGGATAGGGGAAGGAGGAGGAGGTTAGGGGAGGGAGGAGGAGGAGATTAGGGGAGGAGGAGGTTAGTGGAGGGAGGAGGAGGAGGGTAGGGGAGGGAGGAGGAGGGTAGGGGGAGGAGGAGGAGGTTTGTGCAGGGAGGAGGAGGATAGGGGGAGGGAGGAGGAGGGGAGGGGAGGGAGGAGAATGAGGTTAGTGGAGGGATGAGGAGGAGGTTAGGGGAGGGAGGAGGAGAAGATTAGGGGAGGAGGAGGTTAGTAGAGGGAGGAGGAGGGGAGGGAGGGGAAGGGAGGCAGGAGGATGAGGTTAGTGGAGAGAGGAGGAGGAGGTTAGGGGAGAGGGAATGAGGAGAGGGAGAGAGGAAGGAGGAGGATAGGCGAGGGAGGGAGGAGGATAGGTGAGAGCGGGAGGAGGTTAGGGGAAGGGGAGGTTAAGGGGAAGGGGGAGGAGGATAGGAGAGGGATGATAATGAGGACAGGGGGAGGAGGAGGAGTGGAGGGAGGAGGAGGAGGGGAGGGGAGGGAGGAGGAGGGTAGGGGAGGGAGGAGGAGGTTTGTGGAGGGGGAGGAGGAGGGTAGGAAAGGGAGGAGGAGGGTAGGGAGGGAGGGAGGAGGAGGAGATTAGGGGAGGAGGAGATTAGGGGGAAGAGGTTAGTGGAGGGAGGAGGAGGAGGTTAGGGGAGGGAGGAGGAGATTAGGGGAGGAAGGAGCAGGAGGTTCGGGAGGGAGGAGGAGATTGGGGGAGGAGGAGGTTAGTGGAGGGAGGAGGAGGAGGTTAGGGGAAGGAGGAGGAGGATATTAGGGGAGGGGAGGTTAGTAGAGGGAGGAGGAGGAGGTTAGGGGGAGGGAAGGAGGAGGATGAGGTTAGTGGAGGGAGGAGGAGGTTAGGGGGAGGGAGGGAGGAGGAAGAAAGGGAAGGGAGGATGAGGAGGTTAGTGGAGGGAGGAGGAGGAGGAGGAGGTTAGGGGAGGGAGGAGGAAGAAAGGGAAGGGAGATTGAGGAGGTTAGGGGAGGGATGAGGAGGTTAGTAGAGTGAGGGGAGGGAGGAGGATGAGGTTAGGGGAGGGTTGAGGATAGGGGAGGAGGGATGAGGTTAGGGGAGGGATGAGGTTAGGGGAGGGAGGAGGAAAGGGGAGGGAGGAGGCTGAGGTTAGGGGAGGGATGAGGATAGGGGAGGAGGGAGGAGGTTAGGGGAGGATAAGGTTAGGGGAGGGATGAGGTTAGGGGAGGGATGAGGTTAGGGGAGGGAGGCAGATGAGCATAGGAGAGGGAGGAGGAGGAAAGGGGAGGGAGGATGAGGAGGAGGTTAGGGGAGGGAGGGGAATGGTGGGAGGAGGAGGATAGGGGAGAATGGATGTTAGGGGGACGAGGAGGATACGGGAGGGAGGCGGATGAGGTTAGGGGATGGAGGAGGAGGATAGGGGAGGGAGGATGAGCTAGGGGAGGGAAGAGGTTAGGGGAGGGATGAGGTTAGGGTAAGGGGG
Organism: Oncorhynchus tshawytscha; assembly: GCF_018296145.1. NCBI lineage: Eukaryota > Metazoa > Chordata > Actinopteri > Salmoniformes > Salmonidae > Oncorhynchus > Oncorhynchus tshawytscha. The sequence goes on along the minus strand of NC_056433.1, from coordinate 1,331,659 downwards.
AGGTTATGGGAGGGAGGGAGGAGGAGGTTAGCGGAGGGGTGAGGAGGTAAGGGAAGGTTAGGGGAAGGAGGAGGAGGAGGAGAGGAGCTGCATTTCTGTTTTTGGATCGAGATATCAGAATGCAGTGGTTTGGAAAGAGATATCAGAATACAGTGGTTTGGAAAGAGATATCAGAATACAGTGGTTTGGATCGAGATATCATAATACAGTGGTTTGGAAAGAGATATCAGAATGCAGTGGTTTGGACAGAGATATCAGAATGCAGTGGTTTAGAAAGAGATATCAGAATACAGTGGTTTGGAAAGAGATATCATAATACAGTGGTTTGGACAGAGATATCAGAATGCAGTGGTTTGGACAGAGATATCAGAATGCAGTGGTTTGGAAAGAGATATCATAATACAGTGGTTTGGACAGAGATATCAGAATGCAGTGGTTTGGATAGAGATATCATAATACAGTGGTTTGGACAGAGATATCAGAATGCAGTGGTTTGGATAGAGATATCAGAAAACAGTGGTTTGGACAGAGATATCAGAATGCAGTGGTTTGGATAGAGATATCAGAAAACAGTGGTTTGGATAGAGATATCAGAATGCAGTGGTTTGGATAGAGATATCAGAATGCAGTGGTTTGGAAAGAGATATCAGAATGCAGTGGGTTTTTAAAGAGATATCATAAAACAGTGGTTTGGACAGAGATATCAGAATGCAGTGGTTTGGACAGAGATATCAGAATGCAGTGGGTTTTTAAAGAGATATCATAAAACAGTGGTTTGGACAGAGATATCAGAATACGGTGGTTTGGATAGAGATATCAGAAAACAGTGATTGGATAGAGATGTCAGAATGTAGTGGTTTGGAAAGAGATATCAGAATACAGTGGTTTGGATAGATATATAAGAATGCAGTGGTTTGGAAAGAGATATCAAAATGCAGTGGTTTGGATAGAGATATCAGAATGCAGTGGTTTGGAATGAGATATCAGAATGCAGTGGTTTGGATAGAGATATCAGAAAACAGTGGTTTGGAAAGAGATATCAGAATGCAGTGGTTTGGATAGAGATATGAGAATACAGTGGTTTGGAAAGAGATATAAGTGTGCAGTTGTTTGGATAGAGATATCAGAATGCAGTGGATTCGATAGAGATATCAGAATGCAGTGGTTTGGATAGAGATATCAGAATGCAGTGGTTTGGATAGAGATACCAGAATGCAGTGGTTTGGATAGAGATATCAGAATGCAGTGGTTTGGATAGAGATATCGGAATACAGTGGTTTGGATAGAGATATCAGAATGCAGTGGTTTGGATAGAGATGTCAGAATGCAGTGGTTTGGATAGAGTTGTCAGAGCCACATATTGACAGCAGTAATGCAGAACCACCTCATAAACAGTGAAAGAATTTTCTGCATGTGTTTTAATGAGCAGCAGTGTGGTTAGATGGAGAGTCAGACTGCCCAGTGATGACGTGTGTGTGAAGTGTGTGTGTGTGTGTGTGTGTGTGAAGTGTGTGTCTGCCTAGTGATGTGTGTGTGTGTGTGTGTGTGTGTGTGTGTGATAAGATGGGAGCAATGTGATGTTTTAAAATCCCTGTGTTCAGAATGTCTCCCTGCTTTTAAGCTATATGAAAACCAGAAGCCGTAACCCTGCATAGAACCATTCATTAATATTTCTAATAGGAACACTCTGTTTGGAGTCATTTAGCCAATAGCACAGTGTGTGTGTGCGTGCGTGTGTGTGTGTGTGTGTGTGTGTGTGTGTGTGTGTGTGTGTGTGATAGTCAGTCTGCCCAGTGATGATGTGGTAGTGAAGAGAGTCAGTCTGCCTAGTGATGACGTGGTAGTGAAGAGAGTCAGTCTGCCTAGAGATGACGTGGTAGTGAAGAGAGTCAGTCTGCCTAGTGATGACGTGGTAGTGAAGAGAGTCAGACTGCCCAGTGATGATGTGGTAGTGAAGAGAGTCAGTCTGCCCAGTGATGACGTGGTAGTGAAGAGAGTCAGACTGCCTAGTGATGACGTGGTAGTGAAGAGAGTCAATCTGCCTAGTGATGACGTGGTAGTGAAGAGAGTCAGTCTGCCTAGTGATGACGTGGTAGTGAAGAGAGTCAATCTGCCTAGTGATGACGTGGTAGTGAAGAGAGTCAATCTGCCTAGTGATGACGTGGTAGTGAAGAGAGTCAGACTGCCCAGTGATGATGTGGTAGTGAAGAGAGTCAGTCTGCCCAGTGATGACGTGGTAGTGAAGAGAGTCAATCTGCCTAGTGATGACGTGGTAGTGAAGAGAATCAGTCTGCCTAGAGATGACGTGGTAGTGAAGAGAATCAGTCTGCCTAGTGATGACGTGGTAGTGAAGAGAGTCAGTCTGCCCAGTGATGACGTGGTAGTGAAGAGAGTCAGTCTGCCTAGTGATGACATGGTAGTGAAGAGAGTCAGACTGCCCAGTGATGACGTGGTAGTGAAGAGAGTCAGTCTGCCTAGTGATGACGTGGTAGTGAAGAGAGTCAGTCTGCCTAGTTATGACGTGGTAGTGAAGAGAGTCAGACTGCCCAGTGATGATGTGGTAGTGAAGAAAGTCAGTTGTGTTCTATGATGCAAGGAAACACTTCAGAAAATAACCTTCATTAGTTTCACTGGTACAGCACACCCAGCAATTCTCCAGGAGGATGGTTGGCAATCCAGCACACCCATTATCTCTCCAGGAGGATGGTTTGCCATCCAGCACACCCAGTATCTCTCCTGGAGGAATGTTTGGCCATCCAGAACACCCATTATCTCTCCTGGAGGATGGTTGGCCATCCAGCACACCCAGTATCTTTCCAGGAGGATGGTTGACCCTCCAGCACACCCAGTAATACTCCAGGAGGATGGTTGGCCCTCCAGCACACCCAGTATCACTCCAGCACACCCAGTATCTCTTCAGGAGGATGGTTGGCCATCCAGCACACACAGTATCTCTCCAGGAGGATGGTTGGCCATCCAGCACACCCAGTATCTCTCCTGGAGGATGGTTGGACATCCAGCACACCCAGTATCTCTCCTGGAGGATGGTTGGCCACCCAGCACAACCAGTATCTCTCCTGGAGGATGGTTGGACATCCAGCACACCCAGTATCTCTCCTGAGGATGGTTGGCCATCCAGCACACCCATTATCTCCCCAGGAAGATGGTTGGTTGGCCATCCAGCACACCCAGTATCTCTCCTGGAGGATGGTTGGCCATCCAGCACAACCAATATCTCTCCTGGAGGATGGTGTGCCATCCAGCACACCTATTATCTCTCCTGGAGGATGGTTGGCCATCCAGCACACCCATTATCTCTCCTGGAGGATGGTTGGCCACCCAGCACAACCAGTATCTCTCCTGGAGGATGGTTGGACATCCAGCACACCCAGTATCTCTCCTGAGGATGGTTGGCCATCCAGCACACCCATTATCTCTCCTGGAGGATGGTTGGACATCCAGCACACCCAGTATCTCTCCTGAGGATGGTTGGCCATCCAGCACACCCATTATCTCTCCAGGAGGATGGTTGGTTGGCCATCCAGCACACCCAGTATCTCTCCAGGAGGATGGTTGGCAATCCAGCACACCCAGTATCTCTCCAGGAGGATGGTTGGTTGGCCATCCAGCACACCCAGTATCTATCCTGGAGGATGGTTGGCCACCCAGCACACCCAGTATATCTCCTGGAGGATTGTTGGCCATCCAGCACACCCATTATCTCTCCTGGAGGATGGTTGGCCATCCAGCCCAACCAGCATCTCTCCTGGAGGATGGTTGGCCATCCAGCACACCCAATATCTCTCCTGGAGGATGGTTGGCCACCCAGCACACCCAGTATCTCTCCTGGAGGATGGTTGGTTGGCCATGCAGCACACCTATTATCTCTCCTGGAGGATGGTTGGCCACCCAGCACACCCAGTATCTCTCCTGGAGGATGGTTGGCCATCCGGCACACCCATTATCTCTCCTGGAGGATGGTTGGCCATCCAGCACAACCAGCATCTCTCCTGGAGGATGGTTGGCCACCCAGAACAACCAGCATCTCTCCAGGAGGATTGTTGGCCATCCAGCACAGGCAATATCTCTCCTGGAGGATGGTTGGCCACCCAGCACACCCAGTATCTCTCCTGGAGGATGGTTGGTTGGCCATGCAGCACACCTATTATCTCTCCTGGAGGATGGTTGGCCATCCAGCACACCCAGTATCTCTCCAGGAGGATGGTTGGCCATCCAGCACACCCAGTATCTCTCCAGGAGGATGGTTGGCCATCCAGCACACCCAGTATCTCTCCAGGAGGATGGGTGGCCATCCAGCACACCCAGTATCTCTCCTGGAGGATGGTTGGCCACCCAGCACACCCAGTATCTCTCCTGGAGGATGGTTGGCCATCCAGCACACCCATTATATCTCCTGGAGGATGGTTGGCCATCCAGCACACCCAGTATCTCTCCTGGAGGATGGTGTGCCATCCAGCACACCCAGTATCTCTCCAGGAGGATGGATGGCCATCCAGCACACCCAGTATTTCTCCTGGATGATTATTGGCCATCCAGCACACCAAGTATCTCTCCTGGAGAATGGTGTGCCATCCAGCACACACAGTATCTCTCCAGGAGGATGGATGGCCATCCAGCACACCCAGTATCTCTCCTGGAGGATGGTTGGCCATCCAGAACACACATTATCTCTCCAGGAGGATGGTTGGCTATCCAGCACACCCAGTATCTGTCCTGGATGATGGTTGGCCATCCAGCACACCCATTAACCCTCCAGGAGGATGTAGGTTGGCCATCCAGCACACCCAGTATCTCTCCTGGAGGATGGTTGGCCATCCAGCACACCCAGTATCTCTCCAGGAGGATGGTTGGCCATCCAGCACACCCAGTATCTCTCCTGGAGGATGGTTGGCCATCCAGCAGACCCAGTATCTCTCCTGGAGGATGGTTGGCCATCCAGCAGACCCAGTATCTCTCCTGGAGGATGGTTGGCCATCCAGCACACCCAGTATCTCTCCAGGAGGATGGTTGGCCATCCAGCACACCCAGTATCTCTCCTTGAGGAATGTTTGGCCATCCAGAACACCCATTATCTCTCCTGGAGGATGGTTGGCCATCCAGCACACCCAGTAATACTCCAGGAGGATGGTTGACCCTCCAGCACACCCAGTATCTTTCCAGGAGGAGGGTTGACCCTCCAGCACACCCAGTAATACTCCAGGAGGATGGTTGGCCCTCCAGCACACCCAGTATCACTCCAGGAGGATGGTTGGCCATCCAGCACACCCAGTATCTCTTCAGGAGGATGGTTGGCCATCCAGCACACACAGTATCTCTCCAGGAGGATGGTTGGCCATCCAGCACACCCAGTATCTCTCCTGGAGGATGGTTGGCCACCCAGCACACCCAGTATCTCTCCTGGAGGATGGTTGGCCATCCAGCACACCCATTATCTCTCCTGGAGAATGGTTGGCCATCCAGCACACCCAATATCTCTCCTGGAGGATGGTGTGCCATCCAGCAAACCCATAATCTCTCCAGGAGGATAGTTGGCCATCCAGCACACCTATTATCTCTCCTGGAGGATGGTCTGCCATCCAGCACACCCAGTATCTCTCCTGGAGGATGGTTGGCCACCCAGCACAAACAGGATCTCTCCTGGAGGATGGTTGGACATCCAGCACACCCAGTATCTCTCCTGAGGATGGTTGGCCATCCAGCACACCCATTATCTCTCCAGGAGGATGGTTGGTTGGCCATCCAGCACACCCAGTATCTCTCCTGGAGGATGGTTGGCCATCCAGCACAACCAATATCTCTCCTGGAGGATGGTGTGCCATCCAGCACACCTATTATCTCTCCTGGAGGATGGTTGGCCATCCAGCACACCCATTATCTCTCCTGGAGGATGGTTGGCCACCCAGCACAACCAGTATCTCTCCTGGAGGATGGTTGGACATCCAGCACACCCAGTATCTCTCTTGAGGATGGTTTGCCATCCAGCACACCCATTATCTCTCCTGGAGGATGGTTGGACATCCAGCACACCCAGTATCTCTCCTGAGGATGGTTGGCCATCCAGCACACCCATTATCTCTCCAGGAGGATGGTTGGTTGGCCATCCAGCACACCCAGTATCTCTCCAGGAGCATGGTTGGCAATCCAGCACACCCAGTATCTCTCCAGGAGGATGGTTGGTTGGCCATCCAGCACACCCAGTATATCTCCTGGAGGATTGTTGGCCATCCAGCACACCCAATATCTCTCCTGGAGGATGGTTGGCCACCCAGCACACCCAGTATCTCTCCTGGAGGATGGTTGGTTGGCCATGCAGCACACCTATTATCTCTCCTGGAGGATGGTTGGCCACCCAGCACACCCAGTATCTCTCCTGGAGGATGGTTGGCCATCCGGCACACCCATTATCTCTCCTGGAGGATGGTTGGACATCCAGCACAACCAGCATCTCTCCTGGAGGATGGTTGGCCATCCAGAACAACCAGCATCTCTCCAGGAGGATTGTTGGCCATCCAGCACACCCAATATCTCTCCTGGAGGATGGTTGGCCATCCAGCACACCCAGTATCTCTCCTGGAGGATGGTTGGCCATCCAGCACACCCAGTATCTCTCCTGGAGGATGGTGTGCTGGATGGCACACCCAGTATCTATCCATGAAAATGGATGGCCATCCAGCACACACAGTATCTCTCCAGGAGGATGGTTGGCTATCCAGCACACCCAGTATCTCTCCAGGAGGATGGTTGGCCACCCAGCACACCCAGTATCTCTCCAGGAGGATGGTTGGCCATCCAGCACACCCAGTATCCCCCTCCTGCATAATTTCTAGACATCAAGACTGCGATTATTCACCATGGACTGGCAGAATCCTTTTTTTCCTTTCATAACTCTGATGAGCCTGACGATGTACTGCTTCCTCTGGAACAGCCCTGATCAAAGTGATCCAGCATCCAGTATCTCTCCAGAGATGGTTGGCCAGTGACCAGCACCCCACATAGTCTCTCCATTGATCCAGCAGACCCAGTATCCCCTGTACATGGTTGGCCCCATTGACTCTGTACCTGGAGGTACCCCCTGATATAACCTCCACATTGACTCATCCAGCTACCCCTGTATATAACCTCCACATTGACTCTGTACCAGTACCCCTGTATATAACCTCCCCATTTACTCTGTACCCAGCACACCCTGTATATAGTCTCCACATTGACTCAGCACACCCAGTATCCCCCCTGCATATAGTCTAGACATCAATTGACTCTGTACCAGTACCCCTGTATATAGTCTTTCACATTGACTGGAACAGCCATTGACTGTACCGGAACCCCTGTATATAGTCTCCACATTGACTCTGTACCGTAACACCCTGTATATAGCTCCACATTGATTCTGTACCAGTACCCACTGTATATAGTCTCCACATTGACTCTGTACCGGTACCCCCTGTATATAGCCTCCACATTGACTCTGTACCGGTCCCCTGTATATAGTCTCCACATTGAGTCTGTACCGTAACACCCTGTATATAGTCTCCACATTGACTCTGTACCAGTACCCCCTGTATATAGTCTCCACATTGACTCTGTACCGGTACCCCCTGTATATAGTCTCCACATTGACTCTGTACCGTAACACCCTGTATATAGCGTCCACATTGATTCTGTACCAGTACCCACTGTATATAGTCTCCACATTGACTCTGTACTGGTACCCCCTGTATATAGCCTCCACATTGACTCTGTACCGGTCCCCTGTATATAGTCTCCACATTGAGTCTGTACCGTAACACCCTGTATATAGCCTCCACATTGACTCTGTACCGTAACACCCTGTATATAGCATCCACATTGACTCTGTACCGTAACACCCTGTATATAGCCTCCACATTGGTTCTGTACCGTAACACCCTGTATATAGCCTCCACATTGACTCTGTACCGTAACACCCTGTACATAGCCTCCACATTCACTCTGTACCGTAACACCCTGTATATAGCCTCCACATTGACTCTGTACCGTAACACCCTGTATATAGCCTCCACATTGACTCTGTACCGTAACACCCTGTATATAGCCTCCACATTGACTCTGTACCGTAACACCCTGTACATAACCTCCACATTCACTCTGTACCGTAACACCCTGTATATAGCATCCACATTGACTCTGTACCGTAACACCCTGTATATAGCCTCCACATTGACTCTGTACCGGTACCCCCTGTATATAGCATCCACATTGACTCTGTACCGTAACACCCTGTATATAGTCTCCACATTCACTCTGTACCGTAACACCCTGTATATAGCATCCACATTGACTCTGTACCGTAACACCCTGTATATAGCATCAACATTGACTCTGTACCGGTACCCCCTGTACATAGCCTCACAATTGTTATTTTGTTGCTACTCTTTAATTTCTTGTCACTTTTATCTCTTATTCTTCTTCGTATTTTTTGAAACTGCATTGTTGGTTAGGGGCTTGTAAGTAAGCATTTCACTATAAGGTCTCCACCTGTTGTATTCGGCACATGTGACTAATAAAATTTGATTTGAATTGAATAAAAGCAGCTCTTTGCTGGATTCTCTCTCTAGTCATGGTTCTAAAGTTTTGAAATCTCACAGTATCAACTTTGCTGTTGTATTCGAGGCTTCTTCTTTTTTTACAGTCTATGGCTTGAGGAAACTGTGCAGACACGGTGAACTGTAGGTGCACTTGATCTGCTGGGAGGGCAGAGTTATACCTTCAGACACGTGTAATGGTTCAAAATGGGAACACTTTGCCTTCCCAGCAGATCAAGTGCATCTACAGGCACAGAGAGCAAATCAAGTGCACCTACAGGCCCAGAGAGCATATCAAGTGCACCTTCAGGTCCAGAGAGCAAATCAAGTGCACTACTGGAGGATGATCGTGCAATGTTGACTCTCTCTAACTCAGAAAATGAAACAGACAATGAGGAACATTTTAATTGAACCAGACATTGTAAAGTCTTTGATGACAGTGATGATGAAAGAAAATGGCGAACAACAGTTGTCCGAGTTTTGAAATCTGTGGAATGCTTTGGGGAAACAGAGAATAATAGCTAAGGAGATGGAGAAAATTCTGGCGTTTGATTGCAAATATGCAGAAGGATTCAAAAAGAGTCCACCTGTCTCCTGGATTACACCAGTTGGCGTGATTCGTCACTCTAGAGAACGCGTTTCCACTGCTCCAGAGTCCAATGGCAAGGAGCTTTACACCACTCCAGACGATGCTTGGCATTGTGCATGGTGATCTTAGGCTTGTGTGCGGGTTCTCGGCCATGGAAACCCATTTCATGAAGATCCTGACAAACTGTTATTGTGCTGATGTTGCTTCCAGAGGCAGTTTGGAACTCAGTAGTGAGTGTTGCAAACAAGGACCGATGATTTGTACGTGCTACGTGCTTCAACACTCGGCGGTCCCGTTCTGTGAGCTGATGTGTCCTATCACTTCAGAACTGACTTGTTGGAAAGGTGGCACTCTATGATGGTGACACGTTGAAAGTCACTGAGCTCTTCAGTCCGTGCCGTTCTATTGCCAATGTTTGTCTATGGAGATTGCATGGCTTTGTGCTCAATTTTATACAGCAATGGGTGTGGCTGAAATAGCCGAATCCACTCATTTGAAGGGGTGTCATGTTAAACACTGATATTGCACACAGAGTGTGCCCATGCAATTTATATTGTGACTTGTTAAGGACATTTTTACTGCTTAACTTGTTTAAGCTTGACATAACTAAGGGGTTGAATACTTATTGGCTCAAGACATTTCAGCTTTTCATTAATAATACATTTGTAAAAATGTCTAAAACCATAATTCAACTTTGACATTATGGGGTATTGAGTTGATACCAGTGACAACAAAATCTACAATTTATTCATATTAAATTCAGTCTGTAACACAACAAAATGTGTAAGACGGCCCGTTACTCATCAGACTGACTGTGTAAACCCTTTATACCCTGGGTGTGAAACCTGATGGTCTACTATAAGATGGCCCGTTACTCATCAGACTGACTGTGTAAACCCTCTGTACCCTGGGTGTGAAACCTAACGGTCTACAATAAGATAGCCCTTTACTCAGACTGTCACTGCTCCATAATATTTGTGTGACACACAGACACTCATCAGACACAAACATCTGTACCCTGGGTGTGAAACCAAAGTGTACAATAAGATAGCCCTTTGTGTCAGTGTGTGTGTGTGTGTGTGTGAGTTTGTGACATGTGTGTGTGTGTGTGTGTGTGTGTGTGTGTGTGTGTGTGTGTGTGTGTGTGTGTGTGTGTGTGTGTGTGTGTGTGTGTGTGTGTGTGTGTGTGTGTGTGTGTGTGTGAGCCCCCTTTCCGGGGCAGGATGTGGGTTTTTCCGGTCTTGCTAGAAAATGGTGAGAAATTCTCTGAAACCTCCAAAAACATCACTATTCCCCCTTTTCCCTCTCTCTCCCTCTCCTTGTAATAATCTGTCTATTTTAAACCAGATCGTATTCCTAAAGGAAGGAAACTTTAAAGGTATGGAAATGTGTTTAAAACAAGGCTTCCATTGTGATCTCCTCTCCTCTCCTCTCTCCACTCCATGCTATCTGTAGTGTCTTTTTTTTACTGTGAGGGCTGATGAGGGATGGTCTTAGGACACACACACACGCACGCACACACACACAGGCACACACACACACACACACACACACACACACACACACACACACACACACACACACACACACACACACACACACACACACACACACACACACACACACACACACCTCAGAGCACAGGGTAGTGGTGAGGTCAGTGTTATGGCTAAATGGTCTCAGATTGTCCTGAAACTGACTCGACCTGATGAAGGATTTCCGACTTCTATATTCAATTATAGACCCCAGAGAGAAAACACACACACACACACACATACACACACACACACACACACAGCAGAATCTGTCAGCATGCTGAACTCTCTTCACCAAATTAACCTCTACTCTGGCATACAGCAATATTAGGTCTTTGTAGGGTCAAATCAGCTTTCAGTGCTGAACGGAGCAAATTATACCACAGATTCTCAGAAGCACAGTGCCCTTTGTTTTATGTACGTACTAAGAAATTCATGTTCTTTGGGTTTAATGCGGAAGACACAAGTCAGTTGAATGGCATTAACACAAACAGATTAGATCAGCTGGAATTACTTGTACTCACGGTTGAAGAAGGCAACAAGTTTCTACTTTGAAGAATCTCAAATATAAAATATATTTTGATTTGTTTCACACTTTTTTGGTTACTACATGATTCCATATGTGTTATTTCATAGTTTTGATGTCTTCACTATTATTCTACAATGTAGAACACAGTAAAAACAAAGATAAACCCTGGAATGAGTAGGTGTTCTATAACTTTTGGCTGGTACTGTACATAGATATATAAATACATATATAAATACATTTAAATACATACACAGTATATACACATCTTAAAAATATATATATTTTCCTTCACTACTCCCTAACCCTCCCACCCCTCCCCTCCCCTAACCCTCCCACCCTCCCAACCCTCCCACCCCAACCCTAACCCTCCCACCCCTCCCTCCCCTAACCCTGCCCACACTCCCCTAACCCTCCAACCCCTCCCCTAACCCTACCGCCCCTCCCCTAACCCTCCCGCCCCTCCCCTAACTCTCCCACCCCTCCCCTAACCCTAACCCTTCCACCCCTCCCCTAACCCTCCCACCCCTCCCCTAACCCTACCACCCCTCCCCTAACCCTACCGCCCCTCCCCTAACCCTGCCGCCCCTCCCCTAACCCTACCGCCCCTCCCCTAACCCTACCGCCCCTCCCCTAACCCTAACTCCCCTCCCTAACCCTCCCGCCCCTCCACTAACCCTCCCGCCCCTCCCCTAACCCTCCCGCCCCTCCCCTAACCCTACCACCCCTCCCCTAATTGAGGTAAACTAATGGACAACAACACTTAGGCCTCTAATTCCAGTTTATACATATTATATACATTTATGGACGTAATCTATTTTACAATAGTTATATTTTGTTAGTTTTTACTCCTGTCCTTCCTCTACCCTCAACCCCTCCCATCTATTACTGATGTCCTTCCTCTGCACTCAACCTCTCCCATCTATTACTGATTTTTTTCCTCTACCCTCAACCTCTCCCATCTATTACAAATGTGCTTCCTCTGCACTCAACCTCTCCCATCTATTACTGATGTCCTTCCTCTACCCTCAACATCTCCCATCTATTTCTGATGTCCTTCCTCTACCCTCAACCCCTCCCATCTATTACTGATGTCCTTCCTCTGCACTCAACCTCTGGGATATGACTAAAGAGTTAATCAGGGTAAACTGGGATACGACTAAAGAGCTAATCAGAGTAAACTGGGATACGACTAAAGAGCTAATCAGGGTAAACTGGGATACGACTAAAGAGCTAATCAGGGTAAACTAGGATATGACTAAAGAGTCAATCAGGGTAAACTGGGATATGACTAAAGTGTTAATCAGGGTAAACTGGGATATGACTAAAGAGTTAATCAGGGTAAACTGGGATATGACTAAAGAGCTAATCAGGGTAAACTGGGATACGACTAAAGAGCTAATCAGGGTAAACTGGGATACGACTAAAGAGCTAATCAGGGTAAACTGGGATACGACTAAAGAGCTAATCAGGGTAAACTGGGATATGACTAAAGAGTCAATCAGGGTAAACTGGGATATGACTAAAGAGTTAATCAGGGTAAACTGGGATACGACTAAAGAGCTAATCAGGGTAAACTGGGATACGACTAAAGAGCTAATCAGGGTAAACTGGGATACGACTAAAGAGCTAATCAGGGTAAACTGGGATATGACTAAAGAGTCAATCAGGGTAAACTGGGATATGACTAAAGTGTTAATCAGGGTAAACTGGGATATGACTAAAGAGTTAATCATGGTAAACTCATTTTATAAGAGATTCTCCAAAACTGTTATACTCCAGGCATTTATATATAAACTCCAGTCCTACTTCATCAAAGGCCTTTTCAAAGTCAGCTATGCATACCAGGCCTGGTTTCCCAGATTTTTCATGGTATCCTATTGTTTCCAGTACTTGTCTTATACTCTCCATGTAAAAACCTGTCTGATTAGGATGAATAATATCCGACAATACCTTTTTAATTATATGCTCTAAGCATTTTGCTCAAATTTTTGCATCACAACACTGAAGTGTAAGGGGCCTCCATTTTTTTAAATGGACTGTATTTTATATATACCATTTGGATCCTGTTTCAGTAATAATGAAATCGGATCCTGTTTCAGTAATAATGAAATCAGACCTTCTTGTTGACTGTCTGATAATCTGCCATTTAAATAGGAGTGGTTCAAATCTGCTAATAAATGTCCTCTGAGTATATCAACAAAGGTTTGGTATGACATCCAGCCCTGGAGTGTTCCCAGACTTAAAGTCTTTAGTTTGGTCTACCTCCACTGGTATGACATCCAGCCCTGGAGTGTTCCCAGACTTAAAGTCTTTAGTTTGGTCTCCCTCCACTGGTATGACATTCAGCCCTGGAGTGTTCCTGGACTTAAAGTCTTTAGTTTGGTATGCCTCCACTGGTATGACATCCAGCCCTGGAGTGTTCCCAGACGTAAAGTCTTTAGTTTGGTCTCTCTCCACTGGTATGACATCCAGCCCTGGAGTGTTCCCAGACTTAATGTCTTTAGTTTGGTCTACCTCCACTGGTATGACATCCAGCCCTGGAGTGTTCCCAGACTTAAAGTCTTTAGTTTGGTCTCCCTCCACTGGTATGACATCCAGCCCTGGAGTGTTCCCAGACTTAAAGTCTTTAGTTTTGTCTACCTCCACTGGTATGACATCCAGCCCTGGAGTGTTCCCAGACTTATAGTCTTTAGTTTGGTATGCCTCCACTGGTATGACATCCATCCCTGGAGTGTTCCCAGACTTAAAGTCTTTAGTTTGGTCTCCCTCCATGGGTATGACATCCAGCCCTGGAGTGTTCCCAGACTTAAAGTCTTTAGTTTGGTCTCCCTCCACTGGAATGACATCCAGCCCTGGAGTGTTCCAAAACTTAAAGTCTTTAGTTTGGTATACCTCCACTGGTATGACATCCAGCCCTGGAGTGTTCCCAGACTTAAAGTCTTTAGTTTGGTCTACCTCCACTGGTATGACATCCAGCCCTGGAGTGTTCCCAGACTTAAAGTCTTTAGTTTGGTCTACCTCCACTGGTATGACATCCAGCCCTGGAGTGTTCCCAGACTTAAAGTCTTTAGTTTGGTCTCCCTCCACTGGTATGACATCCAGCCCTGGAGTGTTCCTGGACTTAAAGTCTTTAGTTTGGTATTCCTCCACTGGTATGACATCCAGCCCTGGAGTGTTCCCAGACTTAAAGTCTTTAGTTTGGTCTACCTCCACTGGTATGACATCCAGCCCTGGAGTGTTCCCAGACTTAAAGTCTTTAGTTTGGTATGCCTCCACTGGTATGACATCCAGCCCTGGAGTGTTCCCAGACTTAAAGTCTTTAGTTTGGTCTACCTCCACTGGTATGACATCCAGCCCTGGAGTGTTCCCAGACTTAAAGTCTTTAGTTTGGTCTACCTCCACTGGTATGACATCCAGCCCTGGAGTGTTCCCAGACGTAAAGTCTTTAGTTTGGTATGCCTCCACTGGTATGACATCCAGCCCTGGAGTGTTCCCAGACGTAAAGTCTTTAGTTTGGTCTCTCTCCACTGGTATGACATCCAGCCCTGGAGTGTTCCCAGACTTAATGTCTTTAGTTTGGTCTACCTCCACTGGTATGACATCCAGCCCTGGAGTGTTCCCAGACTTAAAGTCTTTAGTTTGGTCTCCCTCCACTGGTATGACATCCAGCCCTGGAGTGTTCCCAGACTTAAAGTCTTTAGTTTTGTCTACCTCCACTGGTATGACATCCAGCCCTGGAGTGTTCCCAGACTTATAGTCTTTAGTTTGGTATGCCTCCACTGGTATGACATCCATCCCTGGAGTGTTCCCAGACTTAAAGTCTTTAGTTTGGTCTCCCTCCACGGGTATGACATCCAGCCCTGGAGTGTTCCCAGACTTAAAGTCTTTAGTTTGGTCTCCCTCCACTGGAATGACATCCAGCCCTGGAGTGTTCCCAAACTTAAAGTCTTTAGTTTGGTATACCTCCACTGGTATGACATCCAGCCCTGGAGTGTTCCCAGACTTAAAGTCTTTAGTTTGGTCTACCTCCACTGGTATGACATCCAGCCCTGGAGTGTTCCCAGACTTAAAGTCTTTAGTTTGGTCTACCTCCACTGGTATGACATCCAGCCCTGGAGTGTTCCCAGACTTAAAGTCTTTAGTTTGGTCTCCCTCCACTGGTATGACATCCAGCCCTGGAGTGTTCCTGGACTTAAAGTCTTTAGTTTGGTATTCCTCCACTGGTATGACATCCAGCCCTGGAGTGTTCCCAGACTTAAAGTCTTTAGTTTGGTATGCCTCCACTGGTATGACATCCAGCCCTGGAGTGTTCCCAGACTTAAAGTCTTTAGTTTGGTCTACCTCCACTGGTATGACATCCAGCCCTGGAGTGTTCCCAGACTTAAAGTCTTTAGTTTGGTCTACCTCCACTGGTATGACATCCAGCCCTGGAGTGTTCCCAGACTTAAAGTCTTTAGTTTGGTCTCCCTCCACTGGAATGACATCCAGCCCTGGAGTGTTCCCAGACTTAAAGTCTTTAGTTTGGTCCACCTCCACTGGTATGACATCCAGCCCTGGAGTGTTCCCAGACTTAAAGTCTTTAGTTTGGTCTACCTCCACTGGTATGACATCCAGCCCTGGAGTGTTCCCAGACTTAAAGTCTTTAGTTTGGTCTACCTCCACTGGTATGACATCCAGCCCTGGAGTGTTCCCAGACTTAAAGTCTTTAGTTTGGTCTCCCTCCACTGGTATGACATCCAGCCCTGGAGTGTTCCCGGACTTAAAGTCTTTAGTTTGGTCTCCCTCCACTGGTATGACATCCAGCCCTGGAGTGTTCCTGGACTTAAAGTCTTTAGTTTGGTCTCCCTCCAATGGTATGACATCCAGCCCTGGAGTGTTCCCGGACTTAAAGTCTTTAGTTTGGTCTACCTCCACTGGTATGACATCCAGCCCTGGAGTGTTCCCAGACTTAAAGTCTTTAGTTTGGTCTACCTCCACTGGTATGACATCCAGCCCTGGAGTGTTCCCAGACTTAAAGTCTTTAGTTTGGTCTCCCTCCACTGGTATGACATCCAGCCCTGGAGTGTTCCCAGACTTAAAGTCTTTAGTTTGGTCTCCCTCCACTGGTATGACATCCAGCCCTGGAGTGTTCCCAGACTTAAAGTCTTTAGTTTGGTCTACCTCCACTGGTATGACATCCAGCCCTGGAGTGTTCCCAGACTTAAAGTCTTTAGTTTGGTCTACCTCCACTGGTATGACATCCAGCCCTGGAGTGTTCCCAGACTTAAAGTCTTTAGTTTGGTCTCCCTCCACTGGTATGACATCCAGCCCTGGAGTGTTCCCAGACTTAAAGTCTTTAGTTTGGTCTCCCTCCACTGGTATGACATCCAGCCCTGGAGTGTTCCCAGACTTAAAGTCTTTAGTTTGGTCTACCTCCACTGGTATGACATCCAGCCCTGGAGTGTTCCCAGACTTAAAGTCTTTAGTTTGGTCTACCTCCACTGGTATGACATCCAGCCCTGGAGTGTTCCCAGACTTAAAGTCTTTAGTTTGGTCTCCCTCCACTGGTATGACATCCAGCCCTGGAGTGTTCCCAGACTTAAAGTCTTTAGTTTGGTCTCCCTCCACTGTCTACCTCCACTGGTATGACATCCAGCCCTGGAGTGTTCCCAGACTTAAAGTCTTTAGTTTGGTCTACCTCCACTGGTATGACATCCAGCCCTGGAGTGTTCCCAGACTTAAAGTCTTTAGTTTGGTCTACCTCCACTGGTATGACATCCAGCCCTGGAGTGTTCCCAGACTTAAAGTCTTTAGTTTGGTCTACCTCCACTGGTATGACATCCAGCCCTGGAGTGTTCCCAGACTTAAAGTCTTTAGTTTGGTCTACCTCCACTGGTATGACATCCAGCCCTGGAGTGTTCCCAGACTTAAAGTCTTTAGTTTGGTCTCCCTCCACTGGTATGACATCCAGCCCTGGAGTGTTCCCAGACTTAAAGTCTTTAGTTTGGTCTACCTCCACTGGTATGGAGTGTTCCCAGACTTAAAGTCTTTAGTTTGGTCTACCTCCACTGGTATGACATCCAGCCCTGGAGTGTTCCTAGACTTATAGTCTTTAGTTTGGTATGCCTCCACTGGTATGACATCCATCCCTGGAGTGTTCCCAGACTTAAAGTCTTTAGTTTGGTCTCCCTCCACGGGTATGACATCCAGCCCTGGAGTGTTCCCAGACTTAAAGTCTTTAGTTTGGTCTCCCTCCACTGGTATGACATCCAGCCCTGGAGTGTTCCCAGACTTAAAGTCTTTAGTTTGGTCTACCTCCACTGGTATGACATCCAGCCCTGGAGTGTTCCCAGACTTAAAGTCTTTAGGTTGGTCTCCCTCCACTGGTATGACATCCAGCCCTGGAGTGTTCCCAGACTTAAAGTCTTTAGTTTGGTCTACCTCCACTGGTATGACATCCAGCCCTGGAGTGTTCCCAGACTTAAAGTCTTTAGTTTGGTCTACCTCCACTGGTATGACATCCATCCCTGGAGTGTTCCCAGACTTAAAGTCTTTAGTTTGGTCTCCCTCCACTGGTATGACATCCAGCCCTGGAGTGTTCCCAGACTTAAAGTCTTTAGTTTGGTCTACCTCCACTGGTATGACATCCAGCCCTGGAGTGTTCCCAGACTTAAAGTCTTTAGTTTGGTCTCCCTCCACTGGTATGACATCCAGCCCTGGAGTGTTCCCGGACTTAAAGTCTTTAGTTTGGTCTCCCTCCACTGGTATGACATCCAGCCCTGGAGTGTTCCTGGACTTAAAGTCTTTAGTTTGGTCTCCCTCCAATGGTATGACATCCAGCCCTGGAGTGTTCCCGGACTTAAAGTCTTTAGTTTGGTCTACCTCCACTGGTATGACATCCAGCCCTGGAGTGTTCCCAGACTTAAAGTCTTTAGTTTGGTCTACCTCCACTGGTATGACATCCAGCCCTGGAGTGTTCCCAGACTTAAAGTCTTTAGTTTGGTCTCCCTCCACTGGTATGACATCCAGCCCTGGAGTGTTCCCAGACTTAAAGTCTTTAGTTTGGTCTCCCTCCACTGGTATGACATCCAGCCCTGGAGTGTTCCCAGACTTAAAGTCTTTAGTTTGGTCTACCTCCACTGGTATGACATCCAGCCCTGGAGTGTTCCCAGACTTAAAGTCTTTAGTTTGGTCTACCTCCACTGGTATGACATCCAGCCCTGGAGTGTTCCCAGACTTAAAGTCTTTAGTTTGGTCTCCCTCCACTGGTATGACATCCAGCCCTGGAGTGTTCCCAGACTTAAAGTCTTTAGTTTGGTCTCCCTCCACTGGTATGACATCCAGCCCTGGAGTGTTCCCAGACTTAAAGTCTTTAGTTTGGTCTACCTCCACTGGTATGACATCCAGCCCTGGAGTGTTCCCAGACTTAAAGTCTTTAGTTTGGTCTACCTCCACTGGTATGACATCCAGCCCTGGAGTGTTCCCAGACTTAAAGTCTTTAGTTTGGTCTCCCTCCACTGGTATGACATCCAGCCCTGGAGTGTTCCCAGACTTAAAGTCTTTAGTTTGGTCTACCTCCACTGGTATGACATCCAGCCCTGGAGTGTTCCCAGACTTAAAGTCTTTAGTTTGGTCTCCCTCCAATGGTATGACATCCAGCCCTGGAGTGTTCCCAGACTTAAAGTCTTTAGTTTGGTCTACCTCCACTGGTATGACATCCAGCCCTGGAGTGTTCCTAGACTTATAGTCTTTAGTTTGGTATGCCTCCACTGGTATGACATCCATCCCTGGAGTGTTCCCAGACTTAAAGTCTTTAGTTTGGTCTCCCTCCACGGGTATGACATCCAGCCCTGGAGTGTTCCCAGACTTAAAGTCTTTAGTTTGGTCTCCCTCCACTGGTATGACATCCAGCCCTGGAGTGTTCCCAGACTTAAAGTCTTTAGTTTGGTCTACCTCCACTGGTATGACATCCAGCCCTGGAGTGTTCCCAGACTTAAAGTCTTTAGTTTGGTCTCCCTCCACTGGTATGACATCCAGCCCTGGAGTGTTCCCAGACTTAAAGTCTTTAGTTTGGTCTACCTCCACTGGTATGACATCCAGCCCTGGAGTGTTCCCAGACTATAGTCTTTAGTTTGGTCTACCTCCACTGGTATGACATCCAGCCCTGGAGTGTTCGTGGACTTAAAGTCTTTAGTTTGGTCTCCCTCCACTGGTAAGACATCCAGCCCTGGAGTGTTCCCAGACTTAAAGTCTTTAGTTTGGTCTCCCTCCACTGGTATGACATCCAGCCCTGGAGTGTTCCCAGGCTTAAAGTCTTTAGTTTGGTCTACCTCCACTGGTATGACATCCAGCCCTGGAGTGTTCCCAGACTTAAAGTCTTTAGTTTGGTCTCCCTCCACTGGTATGACATCCAGCCCTGGAGTGTTCCCAGACTTAAAGTCTTTAGTTTGGTCTACCTCCACTGGTATGACATCCAGCCCTGGAGTGTTCCCAGACTTAAAGTCTTTAGTTTGGTCTACCTCCACTGGTATGACATCCAGCCCTGGAGTGTTCCCAGACTTAAAGTCTTTAGTTTGGTCTCCCTCCACTGGTATGACATCCAGCCCTGGAGTGTTCCCAGACTTAAAGTCTTTAGTTTGGTCTCCCTCCACTGGTATGACATCCAGCCCTGGAGTGTTCCCTGGAGTGTTCCTAAAGACTTAAAGTCTTTAGTTTGGTCTCCCTCCACTGGTATGACATCCAGCCCTGGAGTGTTCCCAGGCTTAAAGTCTTTAGTTTGGTCTACCTCCACTGGTATGACATCCAGCCCTGGAGTGTTCCCAGACTTAAAGTCTTTAGTTTGGTCTCCCTCCACTGGTATGACATCCAGCCCTGGAGTGTTCCCAGACTTAAAGTCTTTAGTTTGGTCTACCTCCACTGGTATGACATCCAGCCCTGGAGTGTTCCCAGACTTAAAGTCTTTAGTTTGGTCTACCTCCACTGGTATGACATCCAGCCCTGGAGTGTTCCCAGACTTAAAGTCTTTAGTTTGGTCTCCCTCCACTGGAATGACATCCAGCCCTGGAGTGTTCCCAGACTTAAAGTCTTTAGTTTGGTCCACCTCCACTGGTATGACATCCAGCCCTGGAGTGTTCCCAGACTTAAAGTCTTTAGTTTGGTCTACCTCCACTGGTATGACATCCAGCCCTGGAGTGTTCCCAGACTTAAAGTCTTTAGTTTGGTCTACCTCCACTGGTATGACATCCAGCCCTGGAGTGTTCCGTGGACTTAAAGTCTTTAGTTTGGTCTCCCTCCACTGGTATGACATCCAGCCCTGGAGTGTTCCCAGACTTAAAGTCTTTAGTTTGGTCTCCCTCCACTGGTATGACATCCAGCCCTGGAGTGTTCCCAGACTTAAAGTCTTTAGTTTGGTCTACCTCCACTGGTATGACATCCAGCCCTGGAGTGTTCCCAGACTTAAAGTCTTTAGTTTGGTCTCCCTCCACTGGTATGACATCCAGCCCTGGAGTGTTCCCAGACTTAAAGTCTTTAGTTTGGTCTACCTCCACTGGTATGACATCCAGCCCTGGAGTGTTCCCAGACTTAAAATCTTTAGTTTGGTCTACCTCCACTGGTATGACATCCAGCCCTGGAGTGTTCCCAGACTTAAAGTCTTTAGTTTGGTCTCCCTCCACTGGTATGACATCCAGCCCTGGAGTGTTCCCAGACTTAAAGTCTTTAGTTTGGTCTCCCTCCACTGGTATGACATCCAGCCCTGGAGTGTTCCCAGACTTAAAGTCTTTAGTTTGGTCTCCCTCCACTGGTATGACATCCAGCCCTGGAGTGTTCCCAGACTTAAAGTCTTTAGTTTGGTCTACCTCCACTGGTATGACATCCAGCCCTGGAGTGTTCCCAGACTTAAAGTCTTTAGTTTGGTCTACCTCCACTGGTATGACATCCAGCCCTGGAGTGTTCCCAGACTTAAAGTCTTTAGTTTGGTCTCCCTCCACTGGTATGACATCCAGCCCTGGAGTGTTCCCAGACTTAAAGTCTTTAGTTTGGTCTCCCTCCACTGGTATGACATCCAGCCCTGGAGTGTTCCCAGACTTAAAGTCTTTAGTTTGGTCTACCTCCACTGGTATGACATCCAGCCCTGGAGTGTTCCCAGACTTAAAGTCTTTAGTTTGGTCTACCTCCACTGGTATGACATCCAGCCCTGGAGTGTTCCCAGACTTAAAGTCTTTAGTTTGGTCTCCCTCCACTGGTATGACATCCAGCCCTGGAGTGTTCCCAGACTTAAAGTCTTTAGTTTGGTCTACCTCCACTGGTATGACATCCAGCCCTGGAGTGTTCCCAGACTTAAAGTCTTTAGTTTGGTCTCCCTCCACTGGTATGACATCCAGCCCTGGAGTGTTCCCAGACTTAAAGTCTTTAGTTTGGTCTACCTCCACTGGTATGACATCCAGCCCTGGAGTGTTCCCAGACTTAAAGTCTTTAGTTTGGTCTGCCTCCACTGGTATGACATCCAGCCCTGGAGTGTTCCCAGACTTAAAGTCTTTAGTTTGGTCTCCCTCCACTGGTATGACATCCAGCCCTGGAGTGTTCCCAGACTTAAAGTCTTTAGTTTGGTCTCCCTCCACTGGTATGACATCCAGCCCTGGAGTGTTCCCAGACTTAAAGTCTTTAGTTTGGTCTACCTCCACTGGTATGACATCCAGCCCTGGAGTGTTCCCAGACTTAAAGTCTTTAGTTTGGTCTACCTCCACTGGTATGACATCCAGCTCTGGAGTGTTCCCAGACTTAAAGTCTTTAGTTTGGTCTACCTCCACTGGTATGACATCCAGCCCTGGAGTGTTCCCAGACTTAAAGTCTTTAGTTTGGTCTACCTCCACTGGTATGACATCCAGCCCTGGAGTGTTCCCAGACTTAAAGTCTTTAGTTTGGTCCACCTCCACTGGTATGACATCCAGCCCTGGAGTGTTCCTGGACTTAAAGTCTTTAGTTTGGTCTGCCTCCACTGGTATGACATCCAGCCCTAGTTTGGTCTACCTCCACTGGTATGACATCCAGCCCTGGAGTGTTCCTGGACTTAAAGTCTTTAGTTTGGTATGCCTCCACTGGTATGACATCCAGCCCTAGATTGGTCTACCTCCACCAGTGTGACATCCAGCCCTGGAGTGTTCCCAGACTTAAAGTCTTTAGTTTGGTCTACCTCCACTGGTATGACATCCAGCCCTGGAGTGTTCCCAGACTTAAAGTCTTTAGTTTGGTCTGCCTCCACTGGTATGACATCCAGCCCTGGAGTGTTCCCAGACTTAAAGTCTTTAGTTTGGTCTCCCTCCACTGGTATGACATCCAGCCCTGGAGTGTTCCCGGACTTAAAGTCTTTAGTTTGGTCTCCCTCCACTGGTATGACATCCAGCCCTGGAGTGTTCCCGGACTTAAAGTCTTTAGTTTGGTCTACCTCCACTGGTATGACATCCAGCCCTGGAGTGTTCCCAGACTTAAAGTCTTTAGTTTGGTCTACCTCCACTGGTATGACATCCAGCCCTGGAGTGTTCCCAGACTTAAAGTCTTTAGTTTGGTCCACCTCCACTGGTATGACATCCAGCCCTGGAGTGTTCCTGGACTTAAAGTCTTTAGTTTGGTCTGCCTCCACTGGTATGACATCCAGCCCTGGAGTGTTCCCAGACTTAAAGTCTTTAGTTTGGTCAACCTCCACTGGTATGACATCCAGCCCTGGAGTGTTCCTGGACTTAAAGTCTTTAGTTTGGTCTCCCTCCACTGGTATGACATCCAGCCCTGGAGTGTTCCCAGACTTAAAGTCTTTAGTTTGGTCTCCCTCCACTGGTATGACATCCAGCCCTGGAGTGTTCCCAGACTTAAAGTCTTTAGTTTGGTCTCCTCCACTGGTATGACATCCAGCCCTGGAGTGTTCCCAGACTTAAAGTCTTTAGTTTGGTCTCCCTCCACTGGTATGACATCCAGCCTGGAGTGTTCCCAGACTTAAAGTCTTTAGTTTGGTCTACCTCCACTGGTATGACATCCAGCCCTGGAGTGTTCCCAGACTTAAAGTCTTTAGTTTGGTCTCCCTCCACTGGTATGACATCCAGCCCTGGAGTGTTCCCAGACTTAAAGTCTTTAGTTTGGTCTACCTCCACTGGTATGACATCCAGCCCTGGAGTGTTCCCAGACTTAAAGTCTTTAGTTTGGTCCACCTCCACTGGTATGACATCCAGCCCTGGAGTGTTCCTGGACTTAAAGTCTTTCTTTGGTATGCCTCCACTGGTATGACATCCAGTAGTTTGGTCTACCTCCACTGGTATGACATCCAGCCCTGGAGTGTTCCTGGACTTAAAGTCTTTAGTTGGTATGCCTCCACTGGTATGACATCCAGCCCAGCCCTTAAAGTCTTTATTGGTCTACCTCCACTGGTATGACATCCAGCCCTGGAGTGTTCCCAGACTTAAAGTCTTTAGTTTGGTCTACCTCCACTGGTATGACATCCAGCCCTGGAGTGTTCCCAGACTTAAAGTCTTTAGTTTGGTCTGCCTCCACTGGTATGACATCCAGCCCTGGAGTGTTCCTGGACTTAAAGTCTTTAGTTTGGTCTCCCTCCACTGGTATGACATCCAGCCCTGGAGTGTTCCCAGACTTAAAGTCTTTAGTTTGGTCTCCCTCCACTGGTATGACATCCAGCCCTGGAGTGTTCCCAGACTTAAAGTCTTTAGTTTGGTCTCCCTCCACTGGTATGACATCCAGCCCTGGAGTGTTCCCAGACTTAAAGTCTTTAGTTTGGTCTCCCTCCACTGGTATGACATCCAGCCCTGGAGTGTTCCCAGACTTAAAGTCTTTAGTTTGGTCTACCTCCACTGGTATGACATCCAGCCCTGGAGTGTTCCCAGACTTAAAGTCTTTAGTTTGGTCTACCTCCACTGGTATGACATCCAGCCCTGGAGTGTTCCTGGACTTAAAGTCTTTAGTTTGGTCTCCCTCCACTGGTATGACATCCAGCCCTGGAGTGTTCCCAGACTTAAAGTCTTTAGTTTGGTCTACCTCCACTGGTATGACATCCAGCCCTGGAGTGTTCCCAGACTTAAAGTCTTTAGTTTGGTCTCCCTCCACTGGTATGACATCCAGCCCTGGAGTGTTCCCAGACTTAAAGTCTTTAGTTTGGTCTACCTCCACGGGTATGACATCCAGCCCTGGAGTGTTCCCAGACTTAAAGTCTTTAGTTTGGTCTCCCTCCACTGGTATGACATCCAGCCCTGGAGTGTTCCCAGACTTAAAGTCTTTAGTTTGGTCTACCTCCACTGGTATGACATCCAGCCCTGGAGTGTTCCCGGACTTAAAGTCTTTAGTTTGGTCTACCTCCACTGGTATGACATCCAGCCCTGGAGTGTTCCCGGACTTAAAGTCTTTATTTTGGTCTACCTCCACTGGTATGACATCCAGCCCTGGAGTGTTCCCAGACTTAAAGTCTTTAGTTTGGTCTACCTCCACTGGTATGACATCCAGCCCTGGAGTGTTCCCAGACTTAAAGTCTTTAGTTTGGTCCACCTCCACTGGTATGACATCCAGCCCTGGAGTGTTCCTGGACTTAAAGTCTTTACTTTGGTATGCCTCCACTGGTATGACATCCAGCCCTAGTTTGGTCTACCTCCACTGGTATGACATCCAGCCCTGGAGTGTTCCTGGACTTAAAGTCTTTAGTTGGGTATGCCTCCACTGGTATGACATCCAGCCCTAGATTGGTCTACCTCCACCAGTGTGACATCCAGCCCTGGAGTGTTCCCAGACTTAAAGTCTTTAGTTTGGTCTACCTCCACTGGTATGACATCCAGCCCTGGAGTGTTCCCAGACGTATAGTCTTTAGTTTGGTATGCCTCCACTGGTATGACATCCAGCCCTGGAGTGTTCCCAGACTTAAAGTCTTTAGTTTGGTCTCCCTCCACCGGTATGACATCCAGCCCTGGAGTGTTCCCGGACTTAAAGTCTTTAGTTTGGTCTCCCTCCACTGGTATGACATCCAGCCCTGGAGTGTTCCCGGACTTAAAGTCTTTAGTTTGGTCTACCTCCACTGGTATGACATCCAGCCCTGGAGTGTTCCCAGACTTAAAGTCTTTAGTTTGGTCTACCTCCACTGGTATGACATCCAGCCCTGGAGTGTTCCCAGACTTAAAGTCTTTGGTTTGGTCCACCTCCACTGGTATGACATCCAGCCCTGGAGTGTTCCTGGACTTAAAGTCTTTACTTTGGTATGCCTCCACTGGTATGACATCCAGCCCTGGAGTGTTCCCAGACTTAAAGTCTTTAGTTTGGTCAACCTCCACTGGTATGACATCCAGCCCTGGAGTGTTCCTGGACTTAAAGTCTTTAGTTTGGTCTCCCTCCACTGGTATGACATCCAGCCCTGGAGTGTTCCCGGACTTAAAGTCTTTAGTTTGGTCTCCCTCCACTGGTATGACATCCAGCCCTGGAGTGTTCCCAGACTTAAAGTCTTTAGTTTGGTCTTCCTCCACTGGTATGACATCCAGCCCTGGAGTGTTCCCAGACTTATAGTCTTTAGTTTGGTCTCCCTCCACTGGTATGACATCAAGCCATGGAGTGTTCCCAGACTTAAAGTCTTTAGTTTGGTCTACCTCCACTGGTATGACATCCAGCCCTGGAGTGTTCCCGGACTTAAAGTCTTTAGTTTGGTCTCCCTCCACTGGTATGACATCCAGCCCTGGAGTGTTCCCGGACTTAAAGTCTTTAGTTTGGTCTACCTCCACTGGTATGACATCCAGCCCTGGAGTGTTCCCAGACTTAAAGTCTTTAGTTTGGTCCACCTCCACTGGTATGACATCCAGCCCTGGAGTGTTCCTGGACTTAAAGTCTTTACTTTGGTATGCCTCCACTGGTATGACATCCAGCCCTAGTTTGGTCTACCTCCACTGGTATGACATCCAGCCCTGGAGTGTTCCTGGACTTAAAGTCTTTAGTTGGGTATGCCTCCACTGGTATGACATCCAGCCCTAGATTGGTCTACCTCCACTGGTATGACATCCAGCCCTGGAGTGTTCCCAGACTTAAAGTCTTTAGTTTGGTCTACCTCCACTGGTATGACATCCAGCCCTGGAGTGTTCCCAGACGTATAGTCTTTAGTTTGGTATGCCTCCACTGGTATGACATCCAGCCCTGGAGTGTTCCTGGACTTAAAGTCTTTGGTTTGGTCTCCCTCCACTGGTATGACATCCAGCCCTGGAGTGTTCCCAGACTTAAAGTCTTCAGTTTGGTCTCCCTCCACTGGTATGACATCCAGCCCTGGAGTGTTCCCAGACTTAAAGTCTTTAGTTTGGTCTCCCTCCACTGGTATGACATCCAGCCCTGGAGTGTTCCCAGACTTAAAGTCTTTAGTTTGGTCTCCCTCCACTGGTATGACATCCAGCCCTGGAGTGTTCCCAGACTTAAAGTCTTTAGTTTGGTCTACCTCCACTGGTATGACATCCAGCCCTGGAGTGTTCCCAGACTTAAAGTCTTTAGTTTGGTCTACCTCCACTGGTATGACATCCAGCCCTGGAGTGTTCCTGGACTTAAAGTCTTTAGTTTGGTCTCCCTCCACTGGTATGACATCCAGCCCTGGAGTGTTCCCAGACTTAAAGTCTTTAGTTTGGTCTTCCTCCACTGGTATGACATCCAGCCCTGGAGTGTTCCCAGACTTATAGTCTTTAGTTTGGTCTCCCTCCACTGGTATGACATCCAGCCCTGGAGTGTTCCTGGACTTAAAGTCTTTAGTTTGGTCTCCCTCCACTGGTATGACATCCAGCCCTGGAGTGTTCCCAGACTTATAGTCTTTAGTTTGGTCTACCTCCACTGGTATGACATCCAGCCCTGGAGTGTTCCCAGACTTAAAGTCTTTAGTTTGGTCTCCCTCCACTGGTATGACATCCAGCCCTGGAGTGTTCCTGGACTTAAAGTCTTTAGTTTGGTCTCCCTCCACTGGTATGAAATCCAGCCATGGAGTGTTCCCAGACTTAAAGTCTTTAGTTTGGTCTACCTCCACAGGTATGACATCCAGCCCTGGAGTGTTCCTGGCCTTAAAGTCTTTAGTTTGGTATACCTCCACTGGTATGACATCCAGCCCTGGAGTGTTCCTGGACTTAAAGTCTTTAGTTTGGTCTACCTCCACTGGTATGACATCCAGCCCTGTCAACACCGATAAATCTACGATCATCGATCGATCATTTCAATAAGCATTTTTACAAGGCTGGGCATGCTTTAAACCTGGCTACCGCTACTCCGGCCAACACCTCAGCACCCCCTTCTCCTTCACCCAAATCGAAACAGCTGATGTTCTGAAAGAGCTGCAAAAATCTGGATCCCTACAAATCAGCTGGGCAAGACAATCTGGACCATCTCTTTCTAAAATTATCCGACAAAATTGTTTTAACCCCTGTTACTAGCCTATTCAACCTCTCTTTCGTATTGTCTGAGATCCCCAAAGATTGGAAAGCTGACGCAGTCAACCCCCTCTTTAAAGGGGTAGACACCTTAGTCCCACACTGTTATACCTATATCCATCCTGCCCTGCCCTTCTAAAATCTTCTTAAACCAAGTTAATAAACAGATCACCGACCATTTCGAATTCCACCGTACCTTCTCCACTATGCAGTCTGGTTTCCTAGCTGGTCGTGGGTTTATCTCAGCCACGCTCAAGGTCCTAAACGATATCATAACCGCCATCGATAAAAGACAGTACTGTGCAGCCGTCTTCATCGACCCGGCCAAGGCTTTCGACTCTGTCAATCACCGCATTCTTATCGGGAGACTCAATAGCCGTGGCTTCTCAAATGACTGCCTCGCTTGGTTCACCAACTACTTCTCAGATAGAGTTCAGTGTGTCAAATCGGAGTGCCTGTTGTTCGGACCTCTGGGAGTCTCTATGGGGGTGCCACAGGGCTCAAACTCTGGCCAACTCTTTTCTCTGTAAAAATCAATGATGTCGCTCTTGCTTCTGGTGATTCTCTGATCCACCTCTATGCAGACGACACCATTCTGTATACATCTGGCCCATCTTTGGACCCTGTGCTAACAAACCTCCAAACGAGCTTCAACGCCATACAACACTCCTTCCGTGGCCTCCAACTACTTTTATATGCTCGTAAAACTAAATGCATGCTCTTCAACCGATTGCTGCCCGCACCCTCCCGTCCAACTGGCATTACTACTCTGGACCGTTCTGACATAGAATATGTGGACAACTACAAATACCTAGGTGTCTGGATAGACTGTAAACTCTCCTTCCAGACTTCCGCAACAAAGCCTCCTTCACTGATGCCATGAAACATACCCTCGTAAAACAGACTGTCCTACCTATCCGTTACTTCGGCGATGTCATTTACAAAATAGCCCCCAACACTCTACTCAGCAAACTGGATGTAGTCTATGACAGTGCCATCTGTTTTGTCACCAAAGCCCCATATACTACCCACCACTGCGACCTCTATGCTCTTGTTGGCTGGCCCTCACTACATAGGGGCCAGCCAACCCACTGGCTCCAGGTCATCTATAAGCCTTTGCTAGGTAAATCCCCACCTTATCTCAACTCAATGGTCACCATAGCAACATCCACCCGTAGCAAGTGCTCCAGCAGGTACATTGCACTGGTCACCCCCAAAGCCAACACTTCATTTGGCCGCCTTTCCTTCCAGTTCTCTGCTGCCAATGACTGGAACGAATGACAAAAACCTCTGAAGCTGGAGTTTATATCTCCCTCTCTAACTTTAAGCGTCAGCTGTCAGAGCAGCTTACCGATCCTTGTACCTGTACACAGCCAATCTGTAAATAGCACATCCAACTACCTCATCCCCGTATTATTACTTGCCCTTTTGCACCCCAGTATCTCTACTTGCACATCATCATCTGCACATCTGTCACTCCAGTATTAATGCTAAATTGTATTTTTTCACCTTTAGGGCCTATTTATTGCCTTCCTACTCTTCCACATTTGCACACACTGTGCATAGATTTTTCTGTTGTTATTTCTGATGTTTCTGATGTTATTGACTGTACGTTTGTTTATGTTTAACTCTGTGTTGTTGTTTTTGTCGCACTGCTATGCTTTACCTTGGCCAGGTCGCAGTTGTAAATGAGAGCTTGTTCTCAACTGGCCCACCTGGTTAAATAAAGGTGAAATAAACATTAAATAAATAAAAAAAACTGTTAAACAAAGATAAATTATACAAAAACAACAATGACCGTTAAAAATCTTTTACATTTCACGTGGGCTCCTGGGTAGCGCAGTGGTCTAAGTGCGAGCTGTGCCACCAGAGACTCTGGGTTCGAGCCCAGGCTCTGTCGCAGCTGGCCGCGACCGGGAGGTCCATGGGGCGACGCACAATTGGCCTAGCGTGGTCTGGGATAGGGAGGGTTTGGCCGGTAGGGATATCCTTGTCTCATCGCGCACTAGCGACTCCTGTGCTGGGTGCAGTGCGCACTAAACAAGGTCGCTAGGTGCACGGTGTTTCCTCCGACACATTGGTGCGGCTGGCTTCCGGGTTGGATGCGCGCTGTGTTAAGAAGCAGTGTGGCTTGGTTGGGTTGTGTATCGGAGGATGCATGACTCTCGACCTTCGTCTCTCCCGAGCCCGTACGGGAGTTGTAGCGATGAGACAAGATAGTAACTACTAACGATTGGATACCATGAAATTGCAGAGAAAAAGGGGGGTAAAATTCAAAGAAGAAAAAAAAAGATCTTTGAATTTTCCTTATCCGATATTTTGGGAAAAAACTCATCTCTGTCACGGATCTCTCTGGAACTTTCATTACTCACACCTTTTCCCTACTGATTAGTATAAGTGTGCACTCCTCTCTGATTCCTTGTTGAAGTGCTGGTGTTCATTAGGCATGAAACTCATTAGTCTGCCAGTCATCCAGGAACATGTATTGGTTGATGGGAATAACCAAAGTGAAGAATTATCACAGGGGTGAAGCAGTTGAAGTGTGAGTTTATGCAAAACTGCTGTTTATGACGTTATATGTCCACAGGAAATGAAGCATTTCTGGTAGAAATATGTTTTGGGGCTGTCATGATGGAACATTCCTATAGGAAATGTGTTTTGGGGCTATCATGATGGAACATTCCTATAGGAAATGTGTTTTGGGGCTGTCATGATGGAACAGTCCTATAGGAAATGTGTTTTGGGGCTATCATGATGGAACATTCCTATAGGAAATGTGTTTTGGGGCTATCATGATGGAACATTCCTATAGAAAGGGAGTTTCTGGAGTTAAAGAGTTTTAAAGAGTTCTTAGGGGCTCAGTTGGTCTTTGCCTGGGAGGAGAGCAGAGATAAACGTCCTGTTGGTTATTTTCTGTACAGAGTTGATTGACCAATTGATCCTGTTAATATAGCAAATAAACCTCTAGGAGATGTGAGTAGCATCCTGTCTGTCTCCTCAATGTTTAATCAACAGCTTCTGCTACACACACACACACACACACACACACACACACACACATGCACACACATGAACACACACACACACACACACGCACACACGCACACACGCACACACGCACACATGCACACATGCACACATGCACATGAATACATGGACACACACACACAAACACCTACACACAGACACATACACACACACGAACACACACACACATATGCACACACACACGAACACACAGACACATGCACACACACACAAACACACACAGACACAGACACATGCACACACACACAGGAACACACAGACACTCCCGCACACGCACACGCACACGCACACAAACACATTCACAAACACACACAGGCACACACATACACACTCACTCCCTACACTCACCGAAACATAGTATCAGATGTGTGTGTGTGTGTGTGAGACCGTGGGGAGAGTTTCAGATGCAGCGGTGTGTGTGTGTGAGACCGTGGGTTGAGTTTCAGATGCAGCGTGTGTGTGTGTGTGAGACCGTGGGGTGAGTTTCAGATGCAGCGTTGTGTGTGTGTGTGTGAGACCGTGGGTTGAGTTTCAGATGCAGCGTTGTGTGTGTGTGTGTGTGTGAGACCGTGGGGAGAGTTTCAGATGCAGCGTTGTGTGTGTGTGTGTGAGACCGTGGGTTGAGTTTCAGATGCAGCGTGTGTGTGTGTGTGTGTGAGACCGTGGGTTGAGTTTCAGATGCAGCGTTGTGTGTGTGTGTGTGTATGAGACCGTGGGTTGAGTTTCAGATGCAGCGTTGTGTGTGTGTGTGTGTGAGACCGTGGGTTGAGTTTCAGATGCAGCGTTGTGTGTGTGTGTGTGTGAGACCGTGGGTTGAGTTTCAGATGCAGCGTTGTGTGTGTGTGTGTGTGAGACCGTGGGTTGAGTTTCAGATGCAGCGTTGTGTGTGTGTGTGTGTGAGACCGTGGGTTGAGTTTCAGATGCAGCGTTGTGTGTGTGTGTGTGTGAGACCGTGGGTTGAGTTTCAGATTCAGCGTTGTGTGTGTGTGTGAGACCGTGGGTTGAGTTTCAGATGCAGCGTTGTGTGTGTGTGTGTGTGTGTGAGACCGTGGGGAGAGTTACAGATTGACACACAGTAAAGTTTTACAGGTGTGCTGAAGCGGATAATTAGGCTGTGTTAGCTGACTAATGAAATCTCCACTGCTGTGGCCTTACTGCTGCCGGGTCAAAGGTCAGCTTCCTGTTTGGATAGGACCCGTTTTAAACCATCACCATCGGGGTATGTGTGCGTTGGGTTAGGGTGTGTTTAAATCTGACTTTTAACTGGACTGAAATATGTGTGTGTGGTGGTGTTTATATGAGGAGGTTTGGGCTATGGAATTTCAATTTGCCGCTAGCCCCACCAAGTCACCCCCCTCACTTCCAACCCCCCAGTATGGGATGAAAGGAGCAGATTGAGAGAAAGAGGGAAGGAGGTTGGAGAGAAAGAGAAAGAGGGAGCGATCCAAGAGAAAGAGGGAGTGCAGGTGGCCACAGCACCTCAGGGCTAGTTTTACATGGAGGCACTGTTTTACTAACACACTTAATCAGAGCAGCTGAGGTCACAGAACTCACAGGGGCTCGCTCTCTCTCTCCCCATCTCTCTCTCCCTCTCTCTCTCTCAATCTCCCTCTCTCTCTCTCAATCTCTCAATCTCTCTCTCTTTCTTTCTCCCACTTGCTCTCTCTCTCCCCCTCTCTCTCTCTCTCTCTTTTTCTCCCACTCGCTCTCTCCCTCTCTCTCTCTCAATCTCCCTCTCTCTCTCTCAATCTCTCAATCTCTCTCTCTTTCTTTCTCCCACTCGCGCTCTCTCTCTCTCTCTCTCTCTCTCTCTCTCAATTCAATTCAATTCAATTCAATTGACTTTATTGACATGGCAAGTTCATTATTACTTACATTGTCAAGGTATACATTACGAAAAATATAAATATAAATAAAAATATATATTTATACTGTATATAAAATATATTTATATATAAAAAATGGTGGGACCCACAGCAATAATAATAGGAGTAGTGGACATGGGATTATCATTAACAACAACTACAACAACAATATTAATGAGAACAACAATACATTAAAGCAATGGTAGTGGACCAGTGTCAACATGACTGAAAAGACAGTCTCTCTCTATTGACTGAGAAGACACATGACGTGGTATGAAAGATAAAACAAAACAAGATGGGAAATATTATCGACATTACTTTGCACTTTTCACTGGCTGTCCCTCAGCTTGTGGCAGGAGGACACATATTTGGCTGCCAAAATTGCACATTTGGGCTTTTCACCCAATAAATATTAGATTTTTTTTCTTTCTTTTTCTTTTATAGTTTCAAATTCTTTGTATTGAGTTATAATTTTGGGAAATAAATATTCTCTTAGGTCTGAATATATGTCACAGTGTAATAGGAAATGCATCTCTCTCTCTCTCTCTCTCTGTCTCTCTCCCTTTCTCTCTCTGTCTCTCTCTCTCTCTGTCTCTCTCTCTCTCTCTCTCTCTCTGTCTCTCTCTCTCTCTCTCTCTCTCTGTCTCTCTCTCTCCTTCTCTCCCTTTATTCTTTCTTTCTTTCTCTCTCTCTCTCTCTCTCTCTCTCTCTCTCTCTCTCTCTCTCTCTCTCTTTCTCTCAAACCCCTTACTTTCTCTCTCCCTCTTTCTCTTTCTCTCTCTCCCTCTATCTTTCTCTCTATGCTATGCCCTCTTTCTCTTTCTCTCTCACTATGCCCTCTTTCTCTCTCTCCCTCTCTCTCTATACTCCCTCTTTCTCTCTTTCTCCCCCTCTCTCTCTACTTTCCTCTCTCTCTCTCTCTCTCTCTCTCTCTCTGCCCTCTTTCTTTCTTTCTCTCTCGCTCGCTCTCTCTCCCCCCTCTCTTATCTCTCTCTCTATTTTCCTCTCTCTATCTCTACACTATGTCTTTCTCTGTCTCTCTCACCCTCTCTTTCACGTACCAAAAAAAGTCTGCAGAATTGAAGATCTCCAAGAACACAGTGGCCTCCATCATTCTTAAATGGAAGATGTTTGGAACCACCAAGACTCTTCCTAGAGCTGGCTGCCCGGCCAAAATGAGCAATAAGGGAGGTGACCAAGAACCCGATGGCCACTCTGAAAGAGCTCTAGAGTTCCTCTGTGGAGATTAGATAACCTCCTAGAAGGATCACCATCTCTGCAGTACTCCACCAATCAGGCCTTTATGGTAGAGTTGACAGACGGAAGCCACTCCTCAGTAAAAGACACATGACAGCCCGCTTGGTGTTTGCCAAAAGGCACCGCAAGACTATCAGACCATGAGAAACAAGATTCTCTGGTCTGATGAAACTAAGATTGAACTCTTTGGTCTGAATGCCAAGCATCACGTTGTGTCGAAACCTGGCACCATCCCTACGGTGAAGAATGGTGGTGGCAGCATCATGCTGTGGGGATGTCTTTCAGAGGCAGGGATTGGGAGACTAGTCAGGATCAAAGCAAAGATGAACAGAGCAAAGTACAGAGAGACCATTGATGAAAACCTGCTCCAGAGCACTCAGGACCTCAGACTGGGGCTGGGTTCACCTTCCAACAGGATAACAACCCTAAGCACACAGCCAAGACAATGCAGGAGTGGCTTCGGGACAACTCTCTGAATTTCCTTGAGTGGCCCAGCCAGAGAATGGCCTTGAACCTGATCAAACATCTCTGGAGAGACCTGAAAATAACTGTGCAGCAACTCTCCCCGTCTAATCTGACAGAGCTTGAAAGGATCTGCAGAGACGTTTGGGAGAATCTCACCAAATACAGGTGTGCCAAGCTTGTAGTGTCATACCCAAGAAGACGCGAGGCTGTAATCGCTGCCAAAGGTGCTACAACAAAGTACTGAGTAAAGGCTTTGAATACTTCAGAATGCTTCAAAAAGTACAGCATAATCAAATCAAATGTATTTATATAGCCCTTCTTACATCAGCTGGTATATCAAAGTGCTATACATATAAACCTAGCCTTAAACCCAAAACAGCATGCAATGCAGGTGTAGGAGATATTTTAGTCACCAAGATGGCATAGCAGTCAGAAAAATCTATCTTGTCGTGTCCCGTATATATATATATATTTACAACTTTCTTTGCATATCTTTTTATATTTTTTTTTATTTTCCATAAACTCAACTTCAAAACACTCTCCTGCAACCCGCCTCACCAATTTATAATTGTTTAAAAAAACTATTATTTAACTCAAATCTGTAATCCTCCATAGAAGCTAGCCAGAAGCTAACCAGAAGCCAGCCAGAAGCTAGCCAGAAGCCAACCAGAAGCTAGCCAGAAGCTAATCGTTAGTATTCAGTTAACCACGGTTTGTGGTCATCAGCTATCCTTTAGCTCGAAAATCTATCGCCAGTTTTGTACGGCGCGGCTCGGACCGGAACATACCTCACTCATGTCCCCGGATTTCAACCTCAAGCTCTGGACATTTATACCTGGATCTCGCAGTTAGCTAGCTGCTATCCGTGTGACTATCGGCTTACGTCGATCCTGGAGCAATACATCAATTATTCCGGAGCTAGCCAGCTGAAGAGTTCCATCAGCCACCCCTGGGCTACAATCACCTATCCGGACCCGTTTTACTGCCAACGTGGAGCCCCACCGGGCCTTCACAATTGGACTACCGACGTTATTTGCCCGAGGGAGTTATCCAGCTGGCTCCTCCGTCGTGACATTACCTGAATGCCCATCTGCGGTCCGCTAATCGTTAGCTGTCTTATCGGCTGCTATCTAAATAGATCTATTCGACAATTTTTTTTCTTTTTTCTCGGGCCTCTATAACTATATCAATTATTTTTTTGCGAATTGGATTGATCCCCTCTACCACACGGAACCCCACTAATCCTACCGACGGAAACGCACAAGGTGGCTAAAAACAGACCTCCATCCTATGCTAGCTTGCTACCGATGGCCCGGCTAGCTGTCTGAATCGCCGCGCCCCAACCAACCTCACTACTCACTGGACCCATTTGATCACTCGACTAAGCATGCCTCTCCTTAATGTCAATATGCCTTGTCCATTGCTGTTCTGGTTAGTGTTTATTGGCGTATTTCACTGTAGAGCCTCTAGTCCTGCTCACTATACCTTATCCAACCTATTAGTTCCACCACCCACACATGCGATGACATCTCCTGGCTTCAATGAAGTTTCTAGAGACAATATCTCTCTCATCATCACTCAATACCTAGGTTTACCTCCACTGTATTCACATCCAGTGCCTAGCTCCACTCCTATTTCCCAGGCGCTCTCTTTTGATGACTTCTGTAACCGCAATAGCCTTGGTTTCATGTTAACATTAGAAGCCTCCTCCCTAAGTTTGTTTTATTCACTGCTTTAGCACACTCTGCCAACCCGGATGTTCTAGCTGTGTCTGAATCCTGGCTTAGGAAGACCACCAAAAATGCTGAAATGTTCATCCGTAACTACAACATTTTCAGACAAGATAGAACTGCCAAAGGGGGCGGTGTTGCAATCTACTGCAAAGATAGCCTACAGAGTTCTGTCCTACTATCCAGGTCTGTACCCAAACAATTTGAACTTATACTTTAAAAAATCCACCTCTCTACAAACAAGTCTCTCACCGTTGCCGCCTGCTATAGACCACCCTCTGCCCCCAGCTGTGCTCTGGACACCATATGTGAACTGATTGCCCCTCATCTATCTTCAGAGCTTGTGCTGCTAGGCGACCTAAACTGGAACATGCTTAACACCCCAGCCATCCTACAATCTAAGCTTGATGCCCTCAATCTCACACAAATTATCAATGAACCTACCAGGTACCTCCCCAAAGCCATAAACACGGGCACCCTCATAGATACCATCCTAACCAACTTGCCCTCTAAATACACCTCTGGTGTCTTCAACCAAGATCTCAGCGATCACTGCCTCATTGCCTGCATCCGTAATGGGTCAGCGGTCTAACGACCTCCACTCATCACTGTCAAACGCTCCCTGAAACACTTCAGCGAGCAGGCCTTTCTAATTGACCTGGCCGGGGTATCCTGGAAGGATATTGATCTCATCCCATCAGTAGAGGATGCCTGGTTATTGTTTTTAAATGCCTTCCCAAACATCTTAAATAAGCATGCCCCATTCAAGAAATTTAGAACCAGGAACAGATATAGCCATTGGTTCTCCCCAGACCTGACTGCCCTTAACCAACACAAAAACATCCTATGGTCCCTGTGATATGCAGCTTTTCAGGGAAGCTAGAAACCATTATACACAGGAAGTTAGAAAAGCCAAGGCTAGCTTTTTCAAGCAGAAATTTTCTTTCTGCAACACTAACTCAAAAAGGTTCTGGGACACTGTAAAGTCCATGGAGAATAAGAGCACCTCCTCCCAGCTGCCCACTGCACTGAAGATAGGAAACACTGTCACCACTGATAAATCCACTATAATTGAGAATTTCAATAAGCATTTTTCTACGGCTGGCCATGCTTTCCACCTGGCTACCCCGGTCAACAGCACTGCACCCCCACAGCAACTCGCCCAAGCCTTCCCCATTTCTCCTTCTCCCAAATCCAGTCAGCTGATGTTCTGAAAGAGCTGCAAAATATGGACCCCTACAAATCAGCCGGGATAGACAATCTGGACCCTTTCTTTCTAAAATGATCTGCCGAAATTGTTGCCACCCCTATTACTAGCCTGTTCAACATCTCTTTCGTGTTGTCTGAGATTCCCAAAGATTGGAAAGCAGCTGCGGTCATCCCCCTCTTCAAAGGGGGGGACACTCTTGACCCAAACTGCTAGAGACCTAAATCTATCCTACCCTGAATTTCTAAGGTCTTCGAAAGCCAAGTCAACAAACAGATTACCGACCATTTAGAATCTCACCATACCCTCTCTGCTATGCAATCTGGTTTCAGAGCTGGTCATGGGTGCACCTCAGCCACGCTCAAGGTCCTAAACAATATCTTAACCGCCATCGATAAGAAACATTACTGTGCAGCTGTATTCATTGATCTGGCCAAGGCTTTGACTCTGTCAATCACTACATCCTCATCGGCAGACTCGGCAGCCTTGGTTTCTCAAATGATTGCCTATTCTAGTTCACCAACCACTTCTCTGATAGAGTTCAGTGTATCAAATCGGAGGGTCTGTTGTCCGGACCGCTGGCAGTGTCTATGGGGGTGCCACAGGGTTCAATTCTTGGACCGACTCTCTTCTCTGTATACATCAATGATTTCGCTCTTGCTGCTGGTGAGTCTCTGATACACCTCTACGCAGACAACACCATTCTGTATACTTCTGGCCCTTCTTTGGACACTGCGTTAACAACCCTCCAGGCAAGCTTCAATGCCATACAACTCTCCTTCTGTGGCCTCCACATTGAGGGAAGGGGGGCATGTCATGTTAAGAGAAGGAAGGAGTGTCACATTGAGGGAAGGAGGGAATGTCACGTTAAGGGAAGGAGGGAGTGTCACATTGAGGGAAAGAGGGAGTGTCATATTGAGGGAATGAGGGAGTGTCACATTAAGGGAAGGAGGGAGTGTCACAATGAGGGAAGGAGGGAGTGCCACATTGAGGGAAGGAGGGAGTGTCACATTAAGGGAAGGAGTGAGTGTCACAATGAGGGAAGGAAGACGTGTCACATTGAGGGAAGGACCGCATGTCACATTAAGGGAAGGAGGGCGTGTCAGGTTAAGAGAAGGAGGGCATGTCACATTGAGGGAAGGAGGGAGTGTCACATTGAGGGAAGGAGGGAGTGTCACAATGAGGGAAGGAGGGAGTGCCACATTGAGGGAAGGAGGGAGTGTCACATTAAGGGAAGGAGGGACTGTCACATTAAGGGAAGGAGGGAGTGTCACAATGAGGGAAGGAGGGAGTGCCACATTGAGGGAAGGAGGGAGTGTCACATTGAGGGAAGGAGGGAGTGTCACATTGAGGGAAGGAGGGAGTGTCACATTGAGGGAAGGAGGGCGTGTCACGTTAAGGGAAGGAGGGAGTTCCACATTGAGTGAAGGAGGGAGTGTCACATTGAGGGAAGGAGGGAGTGTCACATTGAGGGAAGGAGGGCGTGTCACGTTAAGGGAAGGAGGGAGTGTCACATTGAGGGAAGGAGGGCGTGTCACGTTAAGGGAAGGAGGGAGTTCCACATTGAGTGAAGGAGGGAGTGTCACATTGAGGGAAGGAGGGAGTGTCACATTGAGGGAAGGAGGGCGTGTCACGTTAAGGGAAGGAGGGAGTGTCACATTGAGGGAAGGAGGGCGTGTCACGTTAAGGGAAGGAGGGAGTGTCACATTGAATCATGGCCCGTAGGCCAAGTTCTCCATGGGAGAAACATTCAGCATTGTAAACAATGTGGGTCAGCCATCAACATGAAGAGAATGAATAAGAATTGTGTCGTATTGCATATTAGACTGGTCATCTAGCCTTAACAGTTTAGCCCATAGGGACACAATGTGCTGTCTCTTCAACAGTTTAGCCCATAGGGATACAATGTGCTGTCTCTTCAACAGTTTAGCCCATAGGGATACAATGTGCTGTCTCTTCAACAGTTTAGCCCATAGGGGCACAATGTGCTGTATCTTCAACAGTTTAGCCCATAGAGATACAATGTGCTGTCTCTTCAACAGTTTAGCCCATAGTGATACAATGTGCTCTATTTTCAACAGTTTAGCCCATAGGGACACAATGTGCTGTCTCTTCAACAGTTTAGCCCATAGGGACACAATGTGCTGAAACCTCACAAGGAAACAGCCCCAGTCTGCATGACATTTCAATATAGTATCCATTGTTCATTAAGTGGATTCCTCAATGTCTCAATGTCCTGGAACATAGGCAATATAATAATAACGCTGTTCAGCAGTAATAAAAATAAGGCTGCTGTTCCTTTTACCCCATTGAGGGTGTGTCCTCATTGTCTTATGCTGAGGGCAGCATCACAGCAATAGGCTAAGCAGCGTGAATGTGCATGGAATATTGAGCCAGTCAAATTGGGGTTAGCCTCGATCTGTCGGCTCATCCCCTTGTGTGTTGGGCTTGATGTGCTTCTCCAAGAAGTCCTGAGCTTCCTTGGGAGTGGAAAGCGTGTGTGTGTTGTGTTCTGGAAGATAAAGATGTGTTTTGCCGGGTGGATGAAGCCTCATCTCAGGTTTATCATAGCTGGGATCTCGTTGTAGATCTCCCTCTGTTTCAGCACTCCAGCACTCAGGTCTAGGTAGATGCTGATCCTCTACTCCCCATAGGTCAGAGTCCCCAGTACCGCTGCGAGGTAAACAATTGGCCATTTGACTTCCAAACTGTTGATTGATGCGTCACGTTTATCAGTGGCATGGGACAGCACATAGAAAAGATTTCTCATGAAGGAAGTTGAGTTTCCCGCTTCCACACCCCTCTGGCACAATGGCCGCTGTCTCCAAACTTTCCACTTTAGTTGAGTAGGTATCCACTTTAGAAGTGAGCATTGCAAGAGATGAATTAATCGGTTTTAATTGCAAGTCGAGGGCAGAGGTCATTTCCTCATAAACAATCTCTCAGATAGTAGAAGCCAAGTCTTTCTGTTGTCGGGTGTCGAGAGCCACCATGTTCCCACAGGTGAATGGTCAACAGACAGAATATGCTGCTGGAGAGAAGTACACCTGCTATTGTTCCTTGCAATACAGTGAAAGTCCCACACCTTAATGTGATAATATATGTTTGACAATTATTAGAAAATAAGTATGTTAATTCCTAGTTATTTTGCAAAAAGCCAAGAGAAAGTGACACGTTTCAATGCATGCCACCTGAACCGGAACACCTAATTCCAAATGCATCCCTTATTCTTCATCATGTGTGCTTTGTATCACAGCATAGCTGTCAAGTTGTGAGTTTGATAGTGGACACTGGAATTTGCTTTATAAATATCAATACAAATGTCCAAGGATTTTGTTTTCAATGCGTTCAGTTTAATGTTGTGGAAATGTTCAAAGTACAAACATTAAGTGCACAAAGGTGATATTTTGTGATATTTAGTTTTTCAGATCCAACCTTCACACATTCACACCTTCACACATTCACACGTTCACACATTTACCTCTTCACACCTTCATCCCTTCACACCTTCACACCTTCACACCTTCACACATTCACACCTTCACACCTTCACACATTCACACCTTCGCACATTCACACCTTCACCCCTTCACACATTCACACATTCACACCTTCACACCTTCACACATTCACACCTTCGCACATTCGCATCTTCATACCTTCACACATTCACACCTTCACACATTCACACCTTCACACCTTCACACATTCACACCTTCGCACATTCACACCTTCACCCCTTCACACATTCACACATTCACACATTCACACATTCACACCCAAATGCGATAATTGGACCAAGTTTTTTAAAGCAAAACAACGATTTTTTGTTATCAGTTATTCGTTCAAACTTTGTCGTAACTATGTGCTGTGAGGCGTCTTCAACTTGTTCTTGCCCTTGTTCTTGGCAAACCGGAGACCCAGGGACCCCCTCCCTGGCAAACCAGCCACTCATGGACCCCCTCCCTGGCAAACTGGCGACTCAGGGACCCCCTCCCTGGCAAACCGGCGACCCAGGGACCCCCTCCCTGGAAAACCGGCAACTCATGGACCCCCTCCCTGGCAAATCGGCGACCCAGGGACCCCCTCCCTGGAAAACCGGCAACTCAAGGACCCCCTCCCCATTATACGTTAGTAAAAAAAAAAGCTGACATCTTGTCTTCTCATCTGGTGAATGATAATGGAGAAATAGATTTGGTAGATAGGGTTTCATTTCTTTGACCTCCCCACATTATAATTGGAAGAGGAAGTGTAAACTCTAACACAGCCTATTAGCTAGAAAGGTAACACCAAACACATTTCCTCCAAAACCAGCTGTTTAGCTGGTTAAACAAAGGTTAGCCATATGTTGGCAAAAAGTGGACAACTCACCAGCAGCCTGCGGCACTTTAAGCAGTGGTAGCTGATTTGAGCTTTTTCAAAGCTTATGTCTGAAACTCAGGTGAGTGTAATTGTCTCCAATGAGTGCCATCTGCTCAATATTAGGAAATAAACAGAGAAAGAAGTCATTTTCCTCTTTCCTACTATACGTATGTCAAGATTAGTTTATTATTTTGTTGCTGCGATATTCATATATTAAAATCTTAATTTTTTTTTTTCACTTAAAACAAAATATATGTATATTTTGCACTGACCCCCTGCAGTACCTCCATGGACCACGGACCCCCAGTTGAATACCCCTGTGCTACAGTGTACTACTGTGAATTATGTTGGTCAACCCAACAAGAGCAAATATATATGGTGGAAATGGCTTTAGCTGGTCAACCAGCTGCAAGCTACTAGCAAACATGTCTCTAAACAAACCTTGAGCGGGTCAAACTGGTCGAGGTGGTCAATCTGGTCAAGCTAGATTTTCCAGCAGAGATTGTCATGGAGAGATGTTTACCTCATGGTTACTTTAGTCACGTAGAGGTGTTTACCTCAGGGTTGCTTTAGTCAGGGAGAGGTGTTTACCTCAGGGTTGCTTTAGTCACGTAGAGGTGTTTACCTCAGGGTTGCTTTAGTCAGGGAGAGGTGTTTACCTCAGGGTTGCTTTGGTCAGGGAGAGGTGTTTACCTCAGGGTTGCTTTAGACAGGGAGAGGTGTTTACCTCATGGTTACTTTAGTCACGTAGACAGGTGTTTACCTCAGGGTTGCTTTAGTCAGGGAGAGGTGTTTACCTCAGGGTTGCTTTAGTCAAGGAGAGGTGTTTACCTCAGGGTTGCTTTGGTCAGGGAGAGGTGTTTACCTCAGGGTTGCTTTAATCAAGGAGAGGTGTTTACCTCAGGGTTGCTTTAGTTAAGGAGAGGTGTTTACCTCAGGGTTGCTTTAGTCAAGGAGAGGTGTTTACCTCAGGGTTGCTTTGGTCAGGGAGAGGTGTTTACCTCAGGGTTGCTTTAGTCAGGGAGAGGTGTTTACCTCAGGGTTGCTTTAGTCAGGGAGAGGTGTTTACCTCAGGGTTGCTTTAGTCAGGGAGAGGTGTTTACCTCAGGGTTGCTTTAGTCAGGGAGAGGTGTTTACCTCAGGGTTGCTTTAGTCAGGGAGAGGTGTTTACCTCAGGGTTGCTTTAGTCAGGGAGAGGTGTTTACCTCAGAGTTGCTCTAGTGTTTCTCTGTGTTAGTCATCATATAGTGATCCTAGAGTCCCACATGGTACTGAGACCAGCTGGCTGGAGGTTTAGTGAGTTCTGCACATTCACAAATAAAACATTTTACCGGCTCTGAAAGAAGCCTGAGGGCCTTAAACTGACAAGAGAAGAGGAGAGGAATGGAAACAGAGAAAGGAGAAAGAAGAGAGAGAAGGGAGGAGAAGAGGGACAGTGACACGGAGAGAGAGAGAGAGTGAGAGAGAGAGAGAGAGAGAGAGAGAGAGAATGAGAGAGAGAGAGAGAGAGAGAGAGAGAGAGAGAGAGAGAGAGAGAGAGAGAGAGAGAGAATGAGAGAGAGAGAGAGAGAGAGAGAGAGAGAGAGGTTAGTGATGATGATGGGGGTAGTGATATAAAAGTCCTGATGGGAATGTCAGCTGGTGGACTGAA
This sequence comes from Oncorhynchus tshawytscha, assembly GCF_018296145.1. Taxonomy (NCBI): domain Eukaryota; kingdom Metazoa; phylum Chordata; class Actinopteri; order Salmoniformes; family Salmonidae; genus Oncorhynchus; species Oncorhynchus tshawytscha. The sequence goes on along the minus strand of NC_056433.1, from coordinate 1,288,439 downwards.
GGACCAAAGCAGATGGAGTGTGTGTATGTGCGCGTGTGTGTGTGTGAGAGCCTGTGACTCTCCTATCCTCCTCTGAGGAGCTGTAATTGCGATCAGAGCTCTGTTAAACTCAGAGACAACTGACACACAGACACAGACACCCACACACTCCTCTCTCCACTCCACCGGCCCCAATAAAGACATCACACACTGATACAAGTGCTGTCACTTTACCTGCCCCCCGACCCACACCTGGAATGCATCTGGAGTGGCCTGTTGACTTTATTTCTTAATCTCTCTCTCTCTCTCTCTCTCTCTCTCTCTCTCTCTCTCTCTCTCTCTCTCTCTCTCTCTCTCTCTCTCTCTCTCTCTCTCACACTCTTTCTCAGTCCCTTTGTTGTCCTCTCTTCCTCTGTTCCTGCTATTCCACCAGCTTCCTCTAGAGGTCAGCCTGACTCTCATGTTTGTCAGTCCCGCTACACACTACACATTGAACAGAGAGGAGTTTTTTTAACAGCAAAGACCTTTGACTGGTTCCTATCACTATCAGTATTATTTTCATTTTGGAAGATCAATATGAAAAGAATAGTAAATATAACCACTCTCTCCTTTGATTTTCTCCGTGTTTCTGCATCCTATCTCTCTCTCTCTCTCTCTCTTTCTCTCCATCTCTCTTTCTGTCTCTCTCTTTCCCTCCATCTCCCCCCTCTCTCTCTCTCTCTCTGTCTCTCTCTTTCCCTCCATCTCCCCCCTCCCTCTCTCTCTCTCTCTCTCTCTCTCTCTGTCTCTCTCTCTCTCTGTCTTTCTCCCTCCCTCCCTCTCTCTGTCTCTCTCTCCCTCCCTCTCTCTGTCTTTCTTTCTCCCTCCCTCCCTCTCTCTGTCTCTCTCTCTCCCTCCCTCTCTCTGTGTCTCTCTCTCTCCCTCCCTCTCTCTTTCTCTCTCTTTCCCTCCATCTCTCTGTCTCTCTTTCTTTCTTTTTTCTTTTTTCTTTCTTTCTTTTTCCTTCTATCTCTCTACTCTGTTAATTAGCTCCAACAGAGACTTTGCTTCCTTTGAAGAAAAGACTGTTGAAATGTTTGGGATATTTTCTTCCACTTTGGATTCAAAAATAACCAAAAGCCGAGACCACAGTCGACATAAAGAAGAAACATAAAATACTTTACAGAGGAGAAGAAGGAAGCAATCAGTACTGAACTGACACACACGCACAGACACGCATACAGACATGCACATGCATATACACACACACAGCCACCAGTCCCGTTCAGCGTTGTAGGCTGGTGATGTTTAATGTGTTGTCATGGATCCTCTGAGATTGACAAAATAAACCAAATGTTACTTGGTCTGTCAGTGCTGGGTATATGTTTTGTGTGTGTGTGTGTGTGTGTGTGTGTGTGTGTGTGTGTGTGTGTGTGTGTGTGTGTGTGTGTGTGTGTGTGTGTGTGTGTGTGTGTGTGTGTGTGTGTGTGTGAGTGTGTATGTAATTGTGTGTTTTTGGTGTATGTGTGTATGTAATTGTGTGTGTGTGTGTGTGTGTGTGTGTGTGTGTGTGTGTGTGTGTGTGTGTGTGTGTGTGTGTGTGTGTGTGTGTGTGTGTGTGTGTGTGTGTGTGTAGTTGTGTACGTGTGGCGGTCAGCATATTGAGGAGGAAACTATTATGATGTGTTCACCAGGGGAGGGCCAGAGATGTGAATGTTGAAGAATGTCTTAACGTTTGAGTAACTGTGTATATATTTTTGTGTCTTGAAAGTGGTCTGAATGTCTGTGATTCTTGTCCTTTGTCTGTGACGTTTTATACTCAGAGACCTGCCAAGAGACTTGCAGGTCTGTAAGGGCCTGTAGCGTGTGTAAGCGCTGATCTGCTTAATAAGGGAAAATCCACGGCACACAGGCCGTCGGAAAATATGAAATATATTGGCTTCATGTGGCTTCACTGGTCTGTGACTCGATGGTCAAACTATTAACTAGATACCTGTACTCACACACACACACACACACACACACACACACACACACACACACACACACACATATACAGACACACACACACACACACATACAGACACACACACACACACACAATCTCCCTATCATGCTAACTTATCAAATATATCTCTCTTTCTCAATTCAATTCACTCTATCTATCTATCTATCTATCTATCCATCTATACGTAACAATGTAAATATGGCCAAAGCTTACTTTGGAGATTAAATTATACATTTACAATGTCAATAGAATTAAATAATAATAATCAATATTGTCAACGGGACAACAGTAAGAGCAATAACCAAGGGTCAAAATAACCATACATTCAACAATAACAATAATCATACAGTAGAGTATATGTGCAGGTTGATTGGTCTGTCAGACACTGTCCCTCAACTTATGGCAGGCAGCAATGTAGTGCGCTGCCAACCCACTGCTCTCTGGGTCCTCCCCCAACAGGACGGGTAGCCTACTCTCATCAGAGATGTTTTTGAAGCCTTGATAAGGGTTTCAAATTTGGGGAAATGACACTCTCTAATTGTTTTATATTTTTGACATTTTGTCAGGAAATGCAGCTCTGTCTCAGGTTCTGCTGTGGTGCAGACCTTTCCCCTATAGGTTTTCCTGTTGTGAAGTGGTGTAGTGGTTGCACAGCCTTTCCTCTACAGGGAGACAGGTTTTCCTGTTGTGAAGTGGTGTAGTGGTTGCACAGCCTTTCCTCTACAGGGAGACAGGTTTTCCTGTTGTGCAGTGGTGTAGTGGTTGCACAGCCTTTCCTCTACAGGGAGACAGGTTTTCCTGTTGTGAAGTGGTGTAGTGGTTGCACAGCCTTTCCTCTACAGGGAGACAGGTTTTCCTGTTGTGCAGTGGTTGCACAGCCTTTCCTCTACAGGGAGCCAGGTTTCCTGTGTCTACCCTTCTCAATGGCAAGGCTGTTCTCACTGAGCCTGTACTTTGTCAAGGTTTTTCTAAGGTTTTGATCAGTAACCAGGGTCAAATAGTTTGCCCAGGGTGTACTGTCGATTTAGGGCCAGATAGCACTGCATTTTACTTTCTGCTTGTGTTTCCCAATAAGTAGTTTTGTTTTGACTCTGTTGTAATTTTGTTTATTCTGATTGATTGGATTGACTTTCTTTTCTTGGTAATAATAGGAGAGGGGGTCACTCAGTGGAGGCTCCTCAGAGGAGGAAGGGGAGGACCATCCTTCTCAGCAAAATTTCAATTTCAATTTCAAAATAGTGAAACATTAAAAAAGTTATCCTTTTTAGATGAAACTATACTAAATATATATATATATTCATGTCACCAAATAATTTATTAAAATACACTGTTTTGCAAAGAGGGTCTACAGTAGCCTGAACAGCACTCTGTAGGGTAGCACCATGGTGTAGCCGGAGGACAGCTAGCTTCCATCCTCCTCTGGCTACATTGAATACAAAACATTCAATACAAAACTTAGGAGGCTCATGGTTCTCAACCCCTTCCATAGACATACATGGCAATTATGACCACTTCCGGAGGACGTCCTCCAACCAATCAAAGCTTTTGTAGTATAAACTGACATGTTGTCCATCCAATCATATAATTAGGATCAGATAATGAACCTAGTGTGTTGTATTGGGATTGTGCCACAGAGCATTATGGGGGTTCTCTGTGTCGAGAAGCTTGGAGAGTTGGTGACATTTCTGGACAGAGATTGAAAAGTGATAGTTGAACATTTTGGGGGTAGTATTCAATTTGTTTTTTTAAATATCAAATTACAGCAGACGAATGAGGTATATTATAAATATTATATATTGTTTTATTGGTTTTAGAACTTTATTTTTGTGTCCAGTTAGTGCAATTTATTTACATTTGCAAGAAGCAGTCACTAGCTAGCTAGCTAGCAGCGTGTGTGTGCAGATTTCTAACGCCGGAATGACTAACGCTACTTAAAATGACTTTTTGCGGAAGTCATTCTTTCATTCTCTGGGGTACATGGAAAAGGTGCGAAATGAAAGTACGGGTCGACCTCTGCCTGAGATCAGTTTCATGAGGAAATATGAAAAGGTGAGGGCGTTCAATACCAAATGGTATCAAAGTATAGCTGGTTAACAGGAGCCTTTCATCAAGCCGACTGTATTTTTGGAAAGTCTGAGCCTTGGTCGAAAGGTGGGTACAGTGACCTGAAGAACATTGATCATTCAGCTAAATGGACTCACAAAAGCAGGCAGCATATAAATGCTCACATCACATTCAAGCTTCTGGGAAAAAGCTGCATCAATCATGTAATGGACGAAGGTCTGCGTATTATAACAGCGCTGAGAAGAAACAGGGATGCACTCAAGCGGCGTCTCTGGAAATTAATTCAGTGTTTGATAGCTTCCATCACATCATCCATTAAAAGTGAGACTAAGGGAGAGGTGGACGCAGCGCCACCATCAAATCATCCATTAAAAGTGAGGTTTTTTTTGCATGGCTAATGGATGAAACCACAGACATCAGCTGTCGCTGACAGTTGTCAAGTATTGTCAGGTTTGTGGGTAGGAACATTTCTTTACTTTTATGTGTAAAGTGGGCGAGATGCGCAGTGTTTGACTTTATGAATTCTGAGATTTCTGAGTTTAACTTCATGGAGAAACTTGATATCCAAACCTACAATGGTGCTGCTGTAATGGCTTCTGACTTAAATGACCTGCAGGCAAACGTAAGAGAAGTAGTTCAGAGCGCCACTTTCGTGCATTGCTATACCCATGGCTCAATTTAGGTCTGAGTCAGAGCACCAAGTTAATTCCGAATGTTAAGGTTCCTTTGCGACACTGGGCTGCTTCACAACTTTTTTTTGCAAGTAGACCAAGAGGCTGATGTTGCTTGAACAGGCTGGATGTGCATGCTTGCCGAAAAATGCACCAACACATTGGAATTTCACTTCCAGAATTGTCAACACTGTTGCCAAAAAGCTATGAGCAACTGAAGGACATATTCACCCATATCATAGAGCTCCATGGATGATGATACATGAGCAGATGGGTTCAAGGCAAGCTGGAAGATATTGATTTTAAAAAATGTTGAGGAGATATTTGCTCACACAGATGTTGTGTTTGACGGAGTTCAGCAGAATACCATGAATGTAGCCTACTGTAAGAGAATAAAAGAACATCTGGCAAGCAGAATGGAGGAGCACAAGTCTGACGTTGCATGCAGTACCATATATGAGAAGGCAGCAAGCATGACAGAGGATTTAGCGCCGGGGAGGATGGCTGATGTTTTATGTGCTCCTTATTTTATTTTATTTTTTTGCGTTGTTTGTAACTTATTTTTTAACTTATCTTATACATAATGTTGCTGATACTGTCTCTTAAGACCGAAAATAACTTCTAGACATTGGAACAGTGATTACTCACCACGAACTGCTAGAAGCTTTTCCCTTCAACAACAAGCTAAGCTGTGTTTTGCTATATTGCACTTGTGATTTCATGAAAATTAAATATTTTTAGTAATTTAAATTGAATTTGGCTCTCTGCAATTCAGTGGATGTTGACGAAGATGATCCCGGTAACGGGATGGGTGCATCAAGAAGTTAACGAGTCTGACGAGTCCGACGTGAAGGATATACTGCTTTCCCGGGAACCAAATCCTCGTCATGCTTGAAGAAAAGACATAGAAAAAGAGGGCGGACCATCTGAGAATTTGTAGGAGAGCGCGTAAATCTATTGGCCATTTGGAAAATAAAATCAATGACCTACGAGCAAGATTAAAGTACCAACGAGACATTCAAAACTGTAATATTTTATGTTTAACGAGACCACACTCAATGAACTGTAAACCGCCATAAGCAAACATGAAAACGCTCATCCAGAAGTGGCGCTCCTAGTGGCCCGAGGACAATAATGCAGGGAAACTAAAATCTGTTTTACCTGATTTCTATCAGCCTGTTAAATGTGCAATCAGAGGGAAACAACTCTGGACCACCTTTACTCCACCTTTACTCCACACACAAAGACACATACAAAGCTCCCCCTCGCCCTCCATTTGGCAAATCTGCCCATAATTCCATCCTCCTCATTCCTGCTAACAAGCAAAAACTAAATATAAAATATAAAAAAAGCAGGAAGCATCAGTGACTGGTCAATAAAAAAGTGGTCAGATGAAGCAGATGCTAAGCTACAGGACTGTCTTGCAAGCACAGACTGGAATATGTTCCGGTATATTTCTGATGGCATTGAGAAGTACACCACATTAGTCACTGGCTTCATCAATAAGTGCATCGATGACGTCATCCCAACTGTGACTGTACGTACATACCCCAACCAGAAGCCATGGATTACAGGCAACATCCGCACTGAGCTAAAGGGTAGAGCTGCCAATTTCAAGGAGCGGGACTCTGACCCAGAAGCTTATAAGAAATCCCACTATGCCCTCAGACGAACCATAAAACAGGCAAAGCGGCAATACAGGACTAAGATCGAATCGTACTACACCGGCACCGAAGCCCGTCGGATGTGGCAAGGCTTGCAAAATATTACAGACTACAAAGGGAAGCACAGCCGAGTGCTGCCCAGTGACACAAGCCTAACAGACGAGCTAAATTACTTCTATGCTCGCTTCGAGGTAAGTAACACTGAAACATGCATGGCAGCATCAGCTGTTCCGGACGACTGTGTGATCCGAGTATGCAACACCAACTGGCAAGTGTTGACATTGACATTGACATTTTCAACCTCTCCCTTTCTGAGTCTGTAATACCAACAATGCTCTTACTGAGGGAAGGAGGTTGTTGGCCAAGATCTCGCGATACATGGCCCCATCCATCCTCCCCTCAATACGGTGCAGTCGTCCTGTCCCCTTTGCAGAAAAGCATCCCCAAAGAATGATGTTTCCACCTCCATGCTTCACGGTTGAGATGGTGTTTTTGGGGTTGTACTCATCCTTCTTCTTCCTCCAAACATGGCGAGTGAAGTTTACACCAAAAAGCTCTATTTTTGTCTCATCAGACCACATGACCTTCTCCCATTCCTCCTCTGGGTCATCCAGATGGTCATTGGCAAACTTCAGACGGGCCTGGACATGCGCTGGCTTGAGCAGGGGGCCCTTGCGTGCGCTGCAGGATTTTAATCCACGACGGTGTAGTGTGTTACTAATGGTTTTCTTTGAAACTGTGGTCCCAGCTCTCTTCAGGTCATTGACCAGGTCCTGCCGTGTAGTTCTGGGCTGATCCCTCACCTTCCTCATGATCATTGATAGCCCACGAGGTGAGATCTTGCATGGAGCCCCAGACCGAGGGTGATTGACCGCCATCTTGAACTTCTTCCATTTTCTAATAATTGCGCCAACAGTTGTTGCCTTCTCACCAAGCTGCTTGTCTATTGTCCTGTAGCCCATCACAGCCTTGTGCAGGTTTACAATTTTATCCCTGATGTCCTTACAAAGCTCTCTGGTCTTGGCCATTGTGGAGAGGTTGGAATCTGTTTGATTGAGTGTGTGGACAGGTGTCTTTTATACAGGTAATGAGTTCAAACAGGTGCAGTTAATACAGGTAATGAGTGGATAACAGGAGGGCTTCTTAAAGAAAAACTAACAGGTCTGTGAGAGCTGGAATTCTTACTGGTTGGTAGGTGATCAAATACTTATGTCATGCAATAAAATGCAAATGAATTACTTAAAAATCATACAATGTGATTTTCTGGATTTTTGTTTTAGATTCCGTCTCTCACAGTTGAAGTGTATCTATGATAAATTACAGACTTCTACATGCTTTGTAAGTAGGAAAACCTGCAAAATCGGCAGTGTATCAAATACTTGTTCACCCCACTATATATTTAAACCTAAATCATTTTAGTGTCTGCAGTACTAAATATATTTAAACCTAAGTAATTGTAGTGTGGACAATACTCTATATATTTAAACCTAAGTCATTGCAGTGTGTACAGTACTCTACTTTTTTAAAACCTAAGTAATTGTAGTGTGTGCAGTACTCGATATACAGTATATTGTACCAATTGAAACATTTGCTCTAATTCACTGAGAATTAGATATCTGGAAAATCATTATTTTTGTATTTTTGAGGTTTACTGCCAGTCTGGCAGTTCTGCTCTAGCAGGTCCAGGTGCTGTGGGTGACAGCAGGCACAGGTCATCTGCAAAGAGCAAGTATTTAACCTCTGAATTGCGGAGACTAACTCCAGGGGCTGAAGATTTCTCTAAAATAGTTGTCAATTTGTATAGGTAAATATTGTAAAGACCCTGGTTAAAGAATTTTGTAATTTTCTTGCCAATTTTGATGCTGCACATATTGGAGGTATACATTGATTTAATTATGACATATGTCATAATCCTGCCAAATATAATCAAATACTTTTTGGAAGTTGATAAAGCAAGCGTACATTTTGGTATTATTTTGGTGGACGTGTTTATCTATCAGGGGTGTGTAGGTTGTAAATACGAGGTTTTGCAATGTTTAGGTATAAATGCAATTTGTCTTTTAATTAGGACATTGTGTCTATTAAAACTTCTTAGGACTAGGGCCTTTTTTCTCCACTTCCTGTCTGAATGACGTGCCCAAAGTAAACTGCCTGTTACTCAGGTCCTGAAGCCAGGATATGCATGTAATTGGTACTATTGGAAAGAAAACACTTTGAAGTTTGTAGAAATGTTAATATCATGTAGGAGAGTAAAATACAATAGATAGAAGTAGGAGAAAATCCAAAGGAAAACCAACCAGAAGTTTTTTTGAGAGAGACCAGATCCGCATTCTTTTTAAATTTGAGGGCCTGAAGCTTCTTATAGAGCTCTGGACAGAAATTGGGGAGTCCAATAGATTTTGTTTGTCCTTTATAGCTTTTTTCTAATCAATTCAACTTCTAAAGAATTTGGGATTGTTTTGCGTCCATATGTCACCATTTTGTATCGCTAAATCCTGGGGTTTAGATATTTTGAGGGGGGGGGGTTTCCAATTTTGCCAGAAGGTGTTTGTGTTTATGGACTCCTCAATTAGTGTCAGCTGCTTACTGTTGTGCTGGGATTTTTTGGGTTCTGAGTGTACGTTCAGTGTGGCCCAAACACTCACACTGAAACAAACACCCACAAACCAAAAGTGAAACCCAGGCTACCTAAGTATGATTCTCAATCAGAGACAAATAACGACACCTGCCTCTGATTGAGAACCATACTAGTGTCACATTCTGACCTTTATTTCCTTTGTTTTGTCATGATTTAGTATGGTCAGGGCGTGAGTTGGGTGGGCAGTCTATGTTTGTTTTTCTATGTTTTGGGGCATTTTTATGTTTCGGCCTAGTATGGTTCTCAATCAGAGGCAGGTGTCATTAGTTGTCTCTGATTGAGAATCATACTTAGGTAGCCTGGGTTGCACTGTTTGTGGGTGATTGTCTATGTTAGTGGCCTGTGTCAGCACATGTCTATTTTGTAGCTTCACGGTCGTCATTTGTTTATTGTTTTGTATGCAGTGTCAGTACTTTCTTTATTAAAGATTTACCATGGACACTTACCACGCTGCATTTTGGTCCGACTCTCCTTTTCGCCTCTCCTCTTCAGATGAAGAGGAGGAAGACCGTGACAACTAGGCCGAACACAAAACCAACATAGAAAAACAAGCATAGACTGCCCACCCAAACTCATGCCCTGACCATACTAAAACAAAGACAAAACAAAGGAACTAAGGTCAGAACGTGACAGTTATATCAGGTTATAATTAAGCTCCCTGACATCCAGGACCTCTATACCAGGCGGTGTAGGTCCAAAAGGCATCTTAATAGCTTGCCATAAGACTCCTGAACAGCTAAACAAATGACTACCCAGACTATTTTCATTGACCCCCTCCCCCCTTTTACACTGCTTCTACTCTCTGTTATTATCCATGCATAGTCACTTTAACTCTACCTACATGTACATATTACCTCAATTACCCCCACACATTGACTCTGTACTGGTACACCCCTGTATATAGTCTCCACATTGACTCTGTACTGGTACACCCCTGTATATAGCCTCCACATTGACTCTGTACCGTACACCCTGTATATAGTCTCCACATTGACTCTGTACTGGTACACCCCTGTATATAGCCTCCACATTGACTCTGTACCGTACACCCTGTATATAGTGTCCACATTGACTATGTACCGTAACACCCTGTATATAGCCTCCACATTGACTCTGTACTGGTACACCCCTGTATATAGTCTCCACATTGACTCTGTACTGGTACACCCCTGTATATAGTCTCCACATTGACTCTGTACTGGTACCTGTATATAGCCTCCACATTGACTCTGTACTGGTACACCCCTGTATATAGCCTCCACATTGACTCTGTGCTGGTACACCCCTGTATATAGCCTCCTCATTGACTCTGTACTGGTACACCCCTGTATATAGTCTCGCTACTGTTATTTTACTGCTGCTTAATTATTGTTATTTATTTATTTATTTTTTCACTTATCTATGTTTTACTTAATTAGGGCTGAGATCCCGTTAACGGGATAGATATGACAACAGCCAGTGAAAACAACAGAAATCTCATTATTAAAATTCCTCAAACATACAAGTAATTTTATACCATTTTAAAGCTAATCTTGTTGTTAATCCCACCACAGTGCCCGATTTCAAAAAGGCTTTACAGTGAAAGCACCACAAACGATTATGTTAGGTCACCACCAAGTCACAGAAAATCTATTTTTCCAGCCAAAGAGTGGAGTCACAAAAATCTGAAATAGAGATAGAATTAATCACTAACCTTTGATGATCTTCATCAGATGACACTCATAGGACTTCATGTTACACAATACATGTACTATAAATGAATAGTTCCAGCGCTGTAGGAGCTGCATCTACTACACTTTGATTCGGGACAAACTGGATCCCTCAGCGTTCCAATTGATTGCTTGTCGGGGATTATAGGCTATGATCTTGTGGGCATCTCAATGAAAGAGTTTACACTACAGTCCCTGGTTCGATTCCAGGCTATATCACATCCGACCGTGATTTGGAGTCCCATAGGGTGGCGCGCAATTGGCCCAGTGTCGTCCGGGTTTGGCCGGTGTGGGGCATCATTCTAAATAAGAATTTGTTCTTAAAACCTCTTCGGGCTAGGGGGAAGTATTTTCACGCCCGGATGAAAAGCGTGCCCAAAGTAAACTGCCTGCTACTCAGGCCCAGAAGCTAGGATATGCATATAATTGGTAGATTTAGATATAAAACACTCTAATGTTTCTAAAACTGTTTGAATAATGTATGTGAGTATAACAGAACAGAACTGATATGGCAGGCAAAAAACTGAGAAAAATCCATCCAGGGAAAAATAAATTGAGGTCACTCTCTTTTCGTTCTCTATGGGGATCTAGATTTCTAAGGCACTTGCTTGCAGTTCCTATCGATTCCACTAGATGTCAACAGTCTTTAGAAATTGGTTGATGTTTTTCCTTTGAGAATTGAAGAAGTAGGGCTGTTCAGAACGATGGTCGAGTCTAGTGTACTGTTTGTTAGGGGTGCGCAACCTGAAAGCTCGCTCCAATTCGGCCGGTGTTGAACACAGTTTATCCCATCTTAAATTTTATATAATTTTTACGTAAAAAAATACCTAAAGTTGTGTTAGGAAAGTTGTTTGAAATGTTTGGAACAAGTTTACAGGTAAGCAGTGTCTTAGACCACTGCAACACTTGAGAAGTTCCATCCACAAAGTTTTTAATGCTGATCAATTGCCTTGCACAAAGTATCCACATACTCAAATCCTACGCAGGAATTTAATTTAAATGTTAATTGTATTATTTTGATCACAGAAACAATGAGGAAAATATGGAAAAAAAAATAATGAAATGTTAATTATATAAAGCAGCCCGTGTAATCATCTGCTAGAGAATAGACACAATCGGCTCGAGCCCCAAGTAATACATTTGGGCCAGATAACTCACACCAGAATCGGCACAACCACAATCCCCACATTCTAGCCATAAGTAATACCGCAGATTCTGTCTCTCAGCCGAGTGCCCTGACTCTCAGCCGGAATCAGCCCAGATCCACTGTGCTAGCTGAGTTAAGTCTAATTGTGTTGCTGTCCTGGGGCTCTGTGGGGTCTGTTTGTGTTTGTGAGCAGAGTCCCTGTACCAGCTGGCAGAGGGGACTCTTTTTATTTATTTGATTTTTATTTACCCTTAATTTAACTAGGAATGTCAGCTAAGAACAAAGTCTTATTTTAAATGGCGGCCTGCCAAAAGGCAAAAGGCTTCCTGTGGGGATTAAAAATAAAAATAAATTAAATAAATATATAGGACAAAACATACATCACGACAAGAGAGACAACACAACACTACTTAAAGAGATACCCAAGACAACAACATAATATGGCAGCAACACATGACAACACAGCCTGGTAGCAACACAACATGGCAGCAGCACAAAGGGCAAGAAGGTAGAGACAACAACACAACACACAAAGCAACTGTCAGTGAGAGTGTCCAAGATTGAGTCTTTGAATGAAGATATTGAGATTTGCAATGACAGGTTTGAGAATCACTTCTTTTTAGGTGGTTGTAGAATTTAATTGCTATTTTCTGGATTTTGAACATTTGTGGGAATTGTCCTAATTCTGCTCTGCATGCATTGCTTGGTGTTTTACATTGTACACAGAGGACGTTTTTGCAGAATTCTGCATGCAGAGTCTCAATTTGGTGTTTGTCCCGTTTGTGAATTCTTGGTTGGAGAGCGGACCCCAGACCTCACAACCATAAAGGACAATGGGTTCTATAGCTGATTCAAGTATTTTTGGCCAGATGCTAATTGGGATGTCAAATTTTACATTCCTGTTGATGGTGTGGAAGGCCCTTCTGGCTTTGTCTCTCAGATCGTTCACAGCTTTGTGGAAATTACCTGTGGTGCTGATATTTAGGCCGAGGTACGAATAGTCTTTTAGTGTGCTCCAGGGTAACGGTGTCTAGATGGAATTTGTTTTTATGGTCCTGGCGACAGGACGTTTAATGTAACACCATTATTTTTGTCTTAGTGAGATTTACTGCCAGGGCCCAAGTCTGACAGAATCTGTGCAGAACATCTAGGCGCTGCTATAGGGCTTGGTTGGGGACAGAAACACCATATAATCAGCAAACAGTAGACATTTGACTTCAGAGTCTAGTAGGGTGAGGCCGGGTGCTGCAGACTGCTCTAGTGCCCTCGCCAAATTCATTGTTATATATGTCAAAGCGGGTGGGGCTTAAGCTGCATCCCTGTCTCACCGCATGGCCCTGTGGTAAGAACTGTGTGTTTTTTCTTTTGCCAATTTTAACTGCACACTTGTTGTTTTTGTACATGGATTTCATATGCTTTCCCCCAACTCCTCTTTCCATCAATTTATGTAGCTGACCCTCATGCCAAATTGAGTGAAAAGCTTTGATTGTGAATTAGGATGTGCAGGGCGAATATGTGGTATGTCGTATGGTAATTTGGTAAAAAGCCAATTTGACATTTGCTCAGAAAATTGTTTTCACTGAGGAAATGTACGAGTCTGCTGTTAATGATAATGCAGAGGATTTTCCCAAGGTTGCTGTTGATGCATATCCCACGCTAGATATTGTGGTCAAATTCATGTCCACTTTTGTGGATTGGGGTGATTAGACTTTGGTTCCAAGTAGATGCCAGAGCTGAGGATGATAAAGAGTTTAAGTATAGTCATTTGGAAATTGTGGTCTGTGTATTTCATAAATTCTCTCTCTTTCTTTCTGGATTCTAGCTATAAATGTTGTGCTACGTGTAGCTAGCTAGCTACTTTATATATAGTGTGCTACGTGTAGCTAGCTAGCGATATATGTTGTGCTACATGTAGCTAGCTAGCTATATATGTTGTGCTACATGTAGCTAGCTATCTATATCTGTTGTGCTACATGTTGCTAGCTAGCTAGCTATATATGTTATGTTAAGCTACATGTAGCTAGCTATTTATATATGGTGTGCTACGTGTAGATAGCTATATGTTGTGATAGCTGGTGAATGATGATGCTAACTGTCTTCTTAAAATGTGGCTAGCTGCACTGTAAAGAGGTTGCCATGAATTTGATATAATCTTACAGGCAGCTCGGTGACGAGTAAAATATTTAATATATTTCGTAGTACGGTACATATACTGTAATATACTGTAATATAAACTACTGTAATATAAAAACGGTATAAAAGCAAGTACTGTTTAATGACACACAGTACAATACCATTAAAATTGGTGCATGTTACCATAATATGGATGAATGAAATTCATAGAAGGGAGGGATTTGTATTTCACAGTATTTTACTGTAATTACAAGGGATTGATGCATACAGGTTTGCTGCTAGGTAAAGTGTTTACACATTAAAACCCATTAATGAAATGACACAAACCTATTAATGAACATTTGGTGATTTACGCTTGCATTTCAAAAGGCCTTAACCCAAAGGCTTTCAAATTCATCTCCACTTTTGTGGATTGGGGTGATCGGACTTTGATTCCTAAAAAATGAATACAAATATGAATCGATTTTGGGGAAGATGCCAGAGCTGAGGATGGTTTTGGAATGTGGTCTGTGTATTTTATCATCTCTAACTCTCTCTCTCTCTTTTTCTGGACATAGAGGTGTGACAGTGACAAGTCAGAAACGACAGTGCATGTGTGTGTAATGGCCCCCTACTGACAAGGTGAGACACAAGTGAAAGACCTCATCGGTCTCTAATGGGTATAACAAATGACACACACACACACACACACACACACACACACACACACACACACACACACACACACACACACACACACACACACACACACACACACACACACACACACACACTCGTCTGAAATACTCCAGTATAAGTGAAACTTTAGACGAACTTTAGAGCCTCTTCAGTTATTCTGCTGCATTATACAATACTACCCAGTTATACAATACTACCCAGTTATACAATACTACCCAGTTATACAATACTACACAATTATACAGTACTACCCAGTTATACAATACTACCCAGTTATACAATACTACCCAGTTATACAATACTACCCAGTTATACAATACTACCCAGTTATACAATACGTTACTACCCAGTTATACAATACTACCCAGTTATACAATACTACGCAGTTATACAATACTACCCAGTTATACAATACTACCCAGTTATACAATACTACCCAGCTATACAATACTACCCAGTTATACAATACGTTACTACCCAGTTATACAATACTACCCAGTTATACAATACTACCCAGTTATACAATACTACCCAGTTATACAATACTACCCAGTTATACAATACAATACTACCCAGTTATACAATACAATACTACCCAGTTATACAATACTACCCAGTTATACAATACAATACTACCCAGTTATACAATACGTTACTACCCAGTTATACAATACAATACTACCCAGTTATACAATACAATACTACCCAGTTATACAATACGTTACTACCCAGTTATACAATACGTTACTACCCAGTTATACAATACGTTACTACCCAGTTATACAATACGTTACTACCCAGTTATACCTTTCTCTTTATACCTCCCTCCCTCCCCCCCTCCGTCCCTCCCCCTCCGTCCCTCTCTTCCTCCCCCTCCCTCCCTCCCTCCCTCCCTCCCTCCCTCCCTCCCTCCCTCCCCCTCCCTCCCTCCCTCCCTCCCTCCCTCCCTCCCTCCCTCCCTCCCTCCCCCTCTCTTCCTCCCTCCCTCCCTCCCTCCCTCCCTCCCTCCCTCCCTCCCTCCCTCCCTCCCTCCCTCCCTCCCTCCCTCCCTCCCTCCCTCCCTCCCTCCCTCCCTCCCTCCCTCCCCCCTCCCTCCCTCCCTCCCTCCCTCCCTCCCTCCCTCCCTCCCTCCCTCCCTCCCCCTCCCTCCCTCTCTTCCTCCCCCTCCCTCCCTCCCTCCCTCCCTCCCTTCCTCCCCCTCCGTCCCTCCCCCCTCCCTCCCTCCCTCCCTCCCTCCCTCCCTCCCTCCCTCCCTCCCTCCCCCCTCCATCCCTCCCTCCCTCCTCCTCCCTCCCTCCCTCCCTCTCCATCCTCCCTCCCCCTCCCTCCCTCCCTCCCTCCCCCCCCTCCGTCCCTCCCCCCCTCCGTCCCTCTCTTCCTCCCCCTCCCTCCCTCCCTCCCCCCCTCCGTCCCTCCCCCCCTCCCTCCCTCCCCCTCCCTCCCTCCCTCCCTCCCTCCCTCTTTCCCTCCCTTTCCCCATCCCACTCTTCCTCCCTCTCTCATTTATAACAGTAGCGTAATAATGTGTCTTATAAAGTATTTTCCCTGTGGATGTAATTAACTTCTTTAGAGGCTGTTCGGTGCACGCACGCACGCACCCACACCCACACACCCACCCACCCAACCACACACACCCACCCACCCAACCACACACACCCACCCACACCCACCAACCGACCAACACCCCACACACACACACACACACACACACAGCGTCTTCCAGGCTAGTTTGCTCCTGGTGTTGCTGAGAAGAACCAGATCATTTTATCAGTCTCCCCCTCTCTCTCCTCTCTCTCCTAATCTTAATGGAGTTCTTATGAGGCGCCTCAGAGTCACTGTAGAGATTAGTGTGTGTGTTCATGTGTATGAACACACACTTGTGTGTGTGTGTGTGGGGGGGTTTGTATCTGTGTGTGTGTGTGCTTGTGTTTGTGTGCGAGTATGTTTGCATATTAGCGGTGAAAAGTCTTGTGGTTTCATCATCTACATACCGCTAAAAACGTTATCCACATTCTTTTTTCTGATGATGCCAAGATGAAGGGGGAGTTATGGTACCACCCCCGCATGTCCTGTATGGGAACCATAGAGATAACAGATGATCTGGTTCTTCTGGCAAGATGGCGCCAGAGAACAAGACATTTTACGTGTTCCTAACCGATTGTGTTTTTTGTTTGTTTCTTTAAGTTGTTTGTAACTTATTTTTTTAACTTAATTTTTGTACATAATGTTGCTACTACCGTCTCTTATGACTATAAAATAAACTTCTGAGTAACAGAACTGCGATTACACACCACAGACTTTTCCTTTAATGATTCCAATGAGCCCGACGTGAATGGTATACTGATTCCCCGGGAACAGGCCCATGATTTGCGTGAAGAGAAGACGGAGAAAAAGGGGTCGGAGAGCGGGATGCCTTCGGAGAATTCGTAGGCGATCGAATAAATGCCCAGTTCCTTCCATTCTGCAAGCAAATGTACAATCAATGGAAAATATAATTGAGGCTGAACGACGATATTATACGATGTATCGGCAGGATAGAACAGTGGCGTCTGGTAAGACAAGGGGCGGCAGACTATGTATATTTGTAAACAACAGCTGGTGCACGATATCTAAGGAAGTCTCGAGGTTTTGCTCGCCTGAGGTGGAGTATCTCAGGATAAGCTGTAGACCACACTATCTACCTGGAGAGTTTTCATCTATATTTTTCGTAGCTGTCTACATACCACCACAGACAGATGCTGGCACTAAGACCTCACTGAATGAGATGCATTAACATCTGCTAACCATGTGTATGTGACCAATAAAATAAGATTTGATTTGATTTGATTCCGGCATAAGTAAAGAGTAAAACGCTCACCCAGAGGCGGCGCTCCTTTCCCTTAATGCAGGGAAACTTAAATCCGTCTTACCAAATTTCTATCAGCATTTTAAATGTGCAACAAGAGGGGAAAAAAACTCTGGACCACCTTTACTCCACACCCAGAGATGCATAGAAAGCTCTCCCTCGCCCTCCATTTGGCAAATCTGACTATAATTCTATCTTCCTGATTATAGCTTACAAACAAAAATTAAAGAACGAAGCACCAATGACTCGATCAATGAAAAAGTGATCAGATGAAGCACATGCTAAGCTACAGGACTGTTTTGCTAGCACAGACTGGAACATGTTCCGGGATTCCTCCGATGGTATTGATTAGTACAGCACATCAGTCATTGGCTTCATCAATAAGTACATTGATGACATTGTCCCCACAGTGACTGTACGTACATACCCCAACCAGAAGCAATGGATTACAGGCAACATCCGCACTGTGCTAAAGAGCTGCTGCTTTCAAAGAGCGGGACTCTAATCCCGCAAAGCGTCAATACAGGACTGAGATCAAATCGTTCTACTCCGGCTCAGACTCTCGTCGGATGTGGCAGGGCTTGCAAACCATTACAGACTACAAAGGGAAGCACAGCTGAGTTCCCAGTGATACGAGCCTACCAGATGAGCTAAACTACTTCAATGCTCCCTTTGAGGGAAATAACACTGAAACATGCATGAGAGCACCTGCTGTTCCTGAAGACTGTGTGATCACGCTCTCCGCAGCCGATGTGAGTAAGAGCTTTTAAACAGGTCAACATTCACAAGGACGCAGGGCCAGATGGATTACCAGGACGTGTACTCAGAGCATGCGCTGACCAACTGGCAACTGTCTTCACTGACATTTTCAACCTCTCCCTGTCTGAGACTGTAATACTAATATGTTTTAAGCAGACCACCATAGTCCTTGAGCCCAAGAACACTAAGGTAACATGCCTAAATGACTACCGACCCGTAGCACTCACGTCTGTAGCTATGAAGTGCTTTGAAAGGCTGGTCATGGCTCATATAAACACCATTATCCCAGAAACCCTAGATCCACTCCAATTTGCATAACGCCCTAACAGATCCACAGATGATGCAATCTCTAATGCACTCCACACTGCCCTTTCCCACCTGGACAAAAGGAACATCTACATGAGAATGCTGTTCATTGACACAGCTCAGCATTCAACACCATAGTGCCCTCAAAGCTCATCAATAAGCTAAGGACCCTGGGACTAAACACCTCCCTCTGCAACTAGATCCTGGACTTCCTGACGGGCCGCCCCCTGGTGGTAAGGGTAAGTAACAACACATCTGCCACGCTGATCCTCAAAACAGGGGCCCTTCAGTGGTGCGTGCTCAGTCCCCTACTGTACTCCCTGTTCACTCATGACTGCACTGTCAGGCACAACTCCAACACCATAATTAAGTTTGCTGATGACACAACAGTGGTAGGCCATATCACCGACAACGACGAGACAGCCTATAGGGAGGAGGTCAGAGACCTGGCCGTGTGGTGCCAGGACAACAACTTCTCCCTCAACATGAACAACGACAACGGAGATTATTGTGGACTACAGGAAAAAGAGGACCGAGCACGCCCCCATTCTCATCGATGGGGCTGTAGTGGAGCAGGTTGAGAGATTCAAGTCATTTGGTGTCCACATCACCAACAAACTAACATGGTCCAAGAACACCAAGACAGTCGTGAAGAGGCCACGACAAAACCTATTCCCCATCAGGAGACTGAAAAGATTTGGCATGGGTCCTCAGATTCTCAGAAGTTTCTACAGCTTCACCATCAAGAGCATCCTGACTGGTTGCATACTGCCTGGTCTGGCAACTGCTTGGCCTCCGACCGGAAGGCACTTACAGAGGGTAGTGCGTATGGCCCAGTACATCACATGGGCAAAGCTTTCTGCCATCCAGGACCTCTATACCAGGTGGTGTCAGAGGAACATATATAGCTTGTGCTACGTGTAGCTAGCTATATACGTTGTGTTAATTGTAGCTAGCTAGCTATATATGTTGTGCTACATGTAGCAACTAGCTGTATATATTGTGCTACATGTAGCAACTAGCTATATATGTTGTGCTACATGTAGCTAGCTAGCTATATATGTTGTGCTACATGTAGCTAGCTAGCTATATATGTTGTGCTACATGTAGCTAGCTAGCTATATATGTTGTGCTACATGTAGCTAGCTAGCTATATATGTTGTGCTAAATGTAGCTAGCTAGATATATACACTGCTCAAAAAAATAAAGGGAACACTAAAACAACACAATGTAACTCCAAGTCAATCACACTTCTGTGAAATCAAACTGTCCACTTAGGAAGCAACACTGATTGACAATAAATGTCACATGCTGTTGTGCAAATGGAATAGACAACAGGTGGAAATTATAGGCAATTAGCAAGACACCCCCAATAAAGGAGTGCTTCTGCAGGTGGGGACCACAGACCACTTCTCAGTTCCTATGCTTCCTGGCTGAAGTTTTGGTCACTTTTGAATGCTGGCGGTGCTTTCACTCTAGTGGTAGCATGAGACGGAGTCTACAACCCACACAAGTGGCTCAGGTAGTGCAGCTCATCCAGGATGGCACATCAATGCGAGCTGTGGCAAGAAGGTTTGCTGTGTCTGGCAGCGTAGTGTCCAGAGCATGGAGGCGCTACCAGGAGACAGGCCAGTATACCAGGAGACGTGGAGGAGGCCATAGGAGGACAACAACCCAGCAGCAGGACCGCTACCTCCGCCTTTGTGCAAGGAGGAGCACTGCCAGAGCCCTGCAAAATGACCTCCAGCAGGCCACAAATATGCATGTGTCTGCTCAAACGGTCAGAAACAGACTCCATGAGGGTGGTATGAGGGCCCGATGTCCACAGGTGGGGGTTGTGCTCACATCCCAACACCGTGCAGGACGTTTGGCATTTGCCAGGGAACACAGAGATTGGCAAATTCGCCACTGGCGCCCTGTGCTCTTCACAGATGAAAGCAGGTTCACACTGAGCATGTGACAGATGTGACAGAGTCTGGAGACGCCGTGGAGAACGTTCTGCTGCCTGCAACATCCTCCAGTATGACCGGTTTGGTGGTGGGTCAGTCATGGTGTGGGTTGGCATTTCTT